>NC_045443.1:20354697-20654697 GCF_002776525.5 Piliocolobus tephrosceles
GTTCAACCATTATGGAAAACAGTATGGCGATTCCTCAAGGATCTAGATCTAGATGTACCATATGACCCAGCCATCCCACTACTGGGTATATACCCAAAGGATTATAAATTATTCTACTACAAAGACACATGCACACGTATGTTTATTGCGGCACTATTCACAATAGCAAAGACGGAATCAACCCAAATGTCCATCAGTGACAGACTGGATTAAGAAAATGTGGCACATATACACCATGGAATACTATGCAGCCATAAAAAAGGATGAGTTTGAGTCCTTTGTTGGGACATGGATGCAGCTGGAAACCATCATTCTTAGCAAACTATCACAAGAAGAGAAAACCAAATACCGCATGTTCTCACTCATAGGTGGGAACTGAACAATGAGATCACTTGGTCTCGGGAAGGGGAACATCACACACTGGGGCCTATCATGGGGAGGGGGAAGGGGGGAGGGATTGCATTGGGGAGTTATACCTGATATAAATGATGAATTGATGGGTGCTGACCAGTTGATGTGTGCAGCACACCAACGTGGCACAAGTATACATATGTAACAAACCTGCACGTTATGCACATGTACCCTAGAACTTAAAGTATAATAAAAAAAAATAAAAATAAAAAAAAGAAAAAAAAAATATTTGTTGAAAAAACAGAATAGATAACTATGATTCCAGAAGATGATAAAATGATGAATATAGCTTCATCTGAAATGGGGTGGAGTAACAATTGGCCGACCAAGACTCCCATTAAAAACAACTAGAAAAGCCACGTAAGATCATAATCAGTTTGATGATGTCAAAAGTTGATGAGCAAGTAAATATGACAAGAACTAAGTCAGGAGATCTGGATTTGGAGTGCATGGATCATGTGGCTGATTTTCTCATCAAAATAATTACTAGATTCTGGAGCTGTACAGGATTGAACACAGCAAATAAACTGATTTCCAGTATCTAATAGTTCTTGAAGTAACTCGTGAGCCTCCCTATTTTGGAAACATACAGTCAATGGAATGAATAACCAAGGACCCTTTGGGAAGGACATAAGAGAATCATCACAGTACACACTTCCCATTATGTTACAGGGTTCTTCTTACTGTGGATACCTGGGGCCTAGTTAATGGTCCTCCAAATCTGAAAGCTCTAAATCTGAAAATTGTCTCAGACCTGATAACTGAGCAAGGACTTACGGTATTTTATTTGGAAAATCACCTTCATCTCCCTACCCCTCCCTTCATGCTTTGTTGTTTTTATTGATTTTGAGCAGAACCTTTGCTGACTGCATATTTCTTTTACTTACAGGGATGGCATACCCCATTAATGGTCTGCATGGCTCCCTGTGAGTCAAGCTTGCTTTGCTTGGCTCCTACGTCACTCATCTTTCACCCTTGTTGGTCATTATAATAATTGCATAACCATAATGCTAATGATAATTGCTTAACTTATTATTAAGCCCTGTCACTTGGTCTCTATTATTGGGATGGGGAAGCCCAAGCATCATCTTCATGGTTATAAATGAGCCCAGGTCCGTGACTGCCTTTCCTACTGACATTTCTACCTTGCAGAACAAAACGTCTTCTGAATATTTTAGTGATGCTGGAGCCCCTCATGTCAACGCATGCCTTACGGATTTCATGAACATGTGGTCCTCTTGGCCTTCTTGTGGAATATAATCTTCTGATGGGTCTTTCAGCCTTACATAATATATTTATTGACATGTGCCCATTTCTTTCAGCCTCTCTTTCCCTTCCTATACTATCCGTCAGAATAATTCAAGCATTTCCACCTTGCTGAGAGTTTTTCACTCCTTTTTCCAGACTTCTATGAGCCCAGCAGTGAGTTTTCCCGTATCTCCAGTGTCCTAACTAGAGCATCTAGTCCTGCTACAATTTGAATGTTCTGACCCTTTCAAAATCATGTTGAAACTTAATGCCCAATGCAACAGTATTAAGAGGTGTCACCTGTGGGAGCTGATTAAGTAATGAGGGCTCTTCCCTCAGGAGTATGATTAGAAGCCCCTACAAAATCACATGACAGAGGGAGTTCACCCCGTTCTTGCACCTTTCAGCCCTTCTGCCATGTGAGGACACCTAGATGGTATCATCTATGAGAAATGGGCTCTCATCAGGCAATGACCCTGTGGGCACCTTGATCTTGGGCTTTCCAGCCTCCATAACTGTGAGAAATACGTTTCTGTTTTTTATAAATTACTTGGAGACTTCTGGTTCCAAACTGGTGGCATAGACACAAGCTGGTTTTACTCCCCAACCCCTTTTCCTCCAGAAGACCAAAACCAAATATACAGCACTGAGATTATCAACAGTAACATATCAAAACTCAAATATGAGGAGAAGTCAATTTCCTGGGTCACAGATAATTTTAAAAAAATAAACTCAGTGGATGGTAAGAGAATCAGATTTTCATATCTATGACACCCCTCCCCTCATTCTGCCTGGCACCAGACATGTGGAAACTTTTCCCCAAATCATGGTTTCTACACTGGAAAAGTAAGAATAAAGTGAACAACCAGCTTTCCCACCATCTTGGGTTCTTTAGCAGGTGACTCATCCATGCCTCAACCCAAGGGAAGCATCTGAGCACCTGAAGTGAGACATACATCCCTGAGGACAGCCAGAGACAAAGGCGGGAAGCGAGACTACCAACCCCAGCCCTGGAAACTCTGCTCTGTAACTCTGTCAAAGGAGACACCAAATCATAGTGACTGTTTGGCAGCATCATACTGTAGGAAGTATGTTCCACAGGTTTCCTGGGCATGAACCACTAGCCAGCCTTTCCAGATGGTTGAACCTCCCTTTGGGACCTCCGCAATTCTAGACAGGCAGCACTCTGATTGGTTACTAGAGCTGATGGAAATCTGGGCTTTAGGCACCATCTAGTGCCAAAAAGGAGCAGTGACTTACAGAACAAATATAAGACATTCAACAGGTAAATTACAAAGATTCTCTAAGCAAACATAACCAATAGTAACCAAAACGAGCCAGACAGAGAAGGCTGGAATAAATAATCCTGAAATGCAAAGACATAGAGCTATAGCCACAAGAAACAATAGCAAAGAAAGAATGATGATCTCCCCAAATAGACAAAGAAAATAGTGACTGACCCTCACAACATAGTGATATGTGAGCTCTCTGACCAAGAATTCAAAAGAGCAGTTTTAAGGAAACTCAGTGATACAGTTTGGATGTTTGTCCCCAACCAATTATCATATTATATTATAATCTCCAATGCTGGAATTGGGGCCTGTTGGGAGGTGTTTGGATCATGGGGGCAGACTTCTCGTACCTTGTTGCTGTCTTCATGACAGTGAGTTCTCACAAGATCCGGTTATTTAAAAGTGTGTGGCACCTCCTTCCTCCATTCTCTCTCTCTCCTGCTTTTACCATGTGTAAAGTGCCTTCTCCCTCTTTGCCTTCTGCCACTATTTAAAATTCCCTGAAGCTTCACCAGAAGTCAAGCAGATGCCATATCATACTTCTTGTAAAGCCTGCAGAACCATGAGCCAATTAAACCTCTTTTCTTAAGCCGGGCGCGGTAGCTCATGCCTGTAATCCCAGCACTTTGGGAGGCCGAGGCGGGCGGATCACAAGGTCAGGAGATCGAGACCACGGTGAAACCCCATCTCTACTAAAAATACAAAAAATTAGCCGGGCGTGGTGGCGGGCGCCTGTAGTCTCAGCTACTCAGGGGGCTGAGGCAGGAGAATGGCGTAAACCCGGGAGGCGGAGCTTGCAGTGAGCTGAGATCCGGCCACTGCACTCCAGCCTGGGCGACTGAGCCAGACTCCGTCTCAAAAAAAAAAAAAACAAAAAACCTCTTCTCTTTATAAATTATGCAGTCTCAGGTATTTCTTTATGGCAGTGTAAGAATAGACTAATACACTCAGTGATCTCCAATATAACACAGAAAAGCAATTCAGAAATTTATCAGAAAAATTTAACAAAGAAATTGAAATTACTTTTGAAAGTCAAACAGAAGTCTTAGAACTGAGAAATACATTTGCTGAACTAAAAGTTTATTAGAGGCTCTCAGCAGCAGAATACATCAAGCACAAAAAAAGAATCAGTGAGCTCAAAGACAGGCTATTTGAAATTACACAGAGAAGTAAAACAGAAAAAAGAATGAAAAAGAATAAAGATTTTCCCCAGAATATATAAACTTACCTCAAAAAAACAAATCTGAGAATTATTGATGTTCAAGAGGAAGTTGAGTAGAAGCAAGGGGTAGAAAGTTTATTTTAAAAAAGAATAATAGAAAACATTCCTAAACTTGGGAAAGAGATACATATCCAGGTACAGAAAGATTAGAGAACACTAAACAGGTTCAACTCAAGACTACCCCACAAAATATAATAATCAATCTCTCAAAGGTCAAAGACAAAAAAGATTCAAAAAGGAACAACAGAATAAAAGGCAAATAACTTACAAAGAAGCTCCAATTCATCTCCCAGCAGACTTCTCAATGGAAACCACACACACTTGGCAGTAGGAGGACAATATTTTCAAAGTTCTGAAAGAAAAAAAAAAAAAAAAAAACTGTCATTCAAGAATACTTTATCCAGCAAAGCTATTCTTTATATATGAAGGAGAGATAAAGTCTTTCCCAGATAAACAAAAGCTAAGAGAATTCACCATTATCAGACCCTTCTTACAAAGAAATGCTAAAGGAAGTTCTTCAAAGTTTTCTTTCCAAAAAATACACTAATGTGCACAAAGAAACCATTCGAAGATATAAAATCCATGTGTGAAATTAAATACAAAAACAAACCTAGAATACTTCAATACTGTAATAGTGGTGTGCAGTCCTCTTACAATTCTAGTATGAGGCCTAAAAAATGAGTCAATAGAATACAATAATAGCTACAGCAATCTGTTAAGATACAGGCAATATACAACTACGTACACTGAGACAACCAAAAGTCAAAATTTGAAGAGATTGAGTTAAAATGCAGAGAAGTTTCTAAGGTTTTTTCTTTGTTTGCTTTTACTATTTTTTGTGATCTGTGATAAGTTATCTATTTAATATACGTTGTTATATCTATATGATATTTTTGTAAGCTTCATAGTAACCACAAAGCAAAAACCTATAACAGATACACTAAAAATTTAAGGCAATGAATCAAAATACTACTGGGGAAAATTACGTAGCCATGAAGGATAACAGCAAGAAAGGAAGAAAGAGAGAAGATAAAAACAACCAGAAAACCAGCAACAAAATGTCTGTAGTAAGAAAGAAAATTTAAAGGTTTCTTGGAACAAAGGAAAATAGAAATACAACACACTAAAATCTATGGGAGACTGCAAAATAGTAATAAGAGGGAAGTTTATAACAATAAATGCGTACATCAAAAAAGTTGAAAGCCTTCAAATAAACAACTAAACCATCCACTTCAAGGAACTAGAAAAGCAAGAACAAATAAACCCCAAGTTAGTAGAGGGAAAGAAATAACAAACATAAGTACAGAAATCATAAAATTGAGAAAAAAACTACAGAAAATCAAATATAAAAGTCTTTTTTAAAAAAAGAGAAAGAAAATTGACAAACCTTTACCTAGACTAAGAAAAAAAAGAGAAGAACCAAATAGATAAAATAGAAATGAAAAAGGAAACATATGAGACAACAGAACTACAAAGAATTGTTAGAGAATATTAGGAACAACTATATGCTAACTAGAAAACCTCGAATAAATGAATAAATTTGTGGACACCTACAACCTGTCAAAATTAAACCATGAAGAAATAGAAAACCTCAACAAACCAACAATGAGTAATGAGATCAAAGCTGTAATAAAAAGTCTCCCGTCAAAGAAAAGTCCAGGACCTGCTGGCTTCACTGCTGTATTCTACCAAAGTTTTAAAGAAGAACTAATGCTAATGCTACTCAAACTCTTCAAGAAAATTAAAGAAGAGGGAATATTTTCAATCTTATTCTGAGGCAAACATTACCCTGATACCAAAACCAGACTAGAACACAAAAACAAAGAAAGATGGCCGGGCACAATGGCTCACGCCTGTAATCCCAGCACTTTGGGAGGCCAAGGTGGGAGATCACCAGATCAGGAGATCCAGACCATCCTGGCTAACATGGTGAAATCCCTTCTCTACTGAAAATACAAAAAAATTAGCTGGGTGTGGTGGCGGATGCTTATAGTCCTAGATACTCGGGAGGCTGAGGCAGGAGAATGGCACGAATCTGGGAGGCGGAGCTTGCAGTGAGCGGAGATCGTGCCACTGCACTCCAGCCTGGGCAACAGAGCGAGACTCTGCCTCAAAAAAAAAAAAAAAAAAAAAAAAGACAACTACTAACCCATATGATTGAGAAACATAGATGCAAACATCTTCATGAAAATACTGCAGACGGAGGCCAGGTGCGGTGGCTCACACCTGTAATCCCAGCACTTTGGGCGACTGAACGGGGCAGATTACAAGGTCAGCAGTTCAAGGCCAGCCTGACCAACATGGTGAAACCCTGCCTCTCCTAAAAATACAAAAATTAGCCCGGATTGGTGGTGGGCGCCTGTAATCCCAGCTACTCAGGAGACTCAGGCAGGAGAATCACTTGACCTGGGAGGTGGAGGTTGCAGTGAGCTGAGAGCATGCCACTGCACTCCAGCCTAGGTGACACAGCTGGACTCCATCTCAAAAAGAAAAGAAAAGAGAAGAAAATACTGCAAAGAGATGATTTTTAGTGTTTGAAAACACTGAAAAGATCATCTACCATGATCAAGTGGGATTCACCCCAGGGAGGCTGAAAACAGGATGGTTCAATATATACAAATCAATAAACATGAAACATCACATCAACAGAACCAAGACAAACACCACATTATCATTTCAATAGATGCCAAAGAAGCATTCAAGAAAATTCAGCATCTCTTTATGATAAAACCCCCAACAAAGGCATAGAAAGAACATACCTCAAAATAATAAAGGCTGTATATGACAAACCCACAGCTAGCATCATATTAAAACAGGAAAATTTAAAAACCTTTCCTCTAAGATCTAGAACAAGAGCAGCCACTTATATCACTTTTATTCAACAATATATTGAAGTTCTGGCCAGAGCAATTAGGCAGGAGAAATAAATAAAGGGCATATAAATCGGAAAGGAAGAAGTCAGATTAGCCTTGCATGAAGATGATGTGATCTTCTGTTTAGAAAAACCTAAAAACTCCACCACAAAACTGTTAGAGCTGATAAACAAATTCAGTGAATTTGAAGCATACAAAAATCAACATAAAAACCAGTGGTATTTATATACACCAATAGTAAACATTCAGTAAAAGAAATCAAGAAAGCATTTACAATTACTCTAAAGAATATAAAAGACCTAGGAATCAATTTAACCAAAGAAGTGAAATATCTTTACTAGAAGAACTATAAAACATTGATTTAAAAATTGAAGAGGGCACAAAAAGTGGAAATATATCCCATGCTCATGGATTGGAAGAATTAATATTATCTATTAATATAATAATACTATCCAAAGCAATTTACAGATTGCTCAGTGCAATTCCTATCAAAATACGAGTTATGCTTTTCACAGAAGAGAAATTAATATGGAACCAGAAAAGACCCTTAAGAGCCAAAACTGTCCTGAGCAAAAAGAATAAAACTGGAGGCATCACCCTACCTGACTTTAAAATATACTACAAAGTTATAGTAAATCAGCATGGTAATGGCATAAAAACAAATACATAGACCAATGGAACAGAATAGAGGACTCAGATATAAATCCACCTCTTTACAGTCAACTCATTCAACAAGGTGCCAAGAACATACAATTGGGACAGTCTCTTCAATAAATGGTGCTGGAAAAACTGGATAAACATATACAGAAGAATGAAGCTAGACCTGTATCTCTTGCCATATACAAAAATCAAATCAAAATGGATTGTAGACTTAAGTCTAAGACCTGAAACTATGAAATCACTAAAAGAAAATATGGAGGAAATGCTCCAGTCTGGGCAACAATTTTTTGTGTAAGATCTCATAAGCACAGGCAAAAACAGTAAAAACAGACAAATGTGATTGCATCAAGCTAAAAATCTTCTGCACAGCAAAGAAAATAATCAGCAAGGTGACGAAACAACTCACAGAATGAGAAAATATTTACAAATTATTCACCTGACAAGGAATTAATAACCAGAATATATAAGGAGTTCAAACAACTCAATAACAAAAAATCCAAATAATTCAATTAAAAATGGGCAAAATAATTGAATAGATATTTCTCAAAAAAGACATACAGATGGCCATAGGAAAACATTGTCAGCATTACAAATCATCAGAGAAATGCAAATTTAAATGACAATAAGATATCATCTCACTCCAACAACAGTTAGAATGGCTTTTATCAAAAAGAGGGAATAACAGATGCTAGCTAGAATGTAGACAAGGAGAACTCTATCTCCTCATACACTGTGGGTGGAAACGTAATAGCACAGCCACTATGGAAAATGGTATGGAACTTTCTTAAAAAACTGAAAACAGAACTTCTATAAGATTCAGCAATTCCACTACTGGGTATACATCCAAAAGAAGGGAAATCAATTTATTGTACAGTTATCTGTACTCCCATGTTTATTGCAGCACAATTTACAACAGCCAAAATATGGAATCAACCTAAGTGTCCATCAGTGAGTGAATGGACAAAGTAACTGTGGTAAATATACACAATGGAATATTATTCAGCCACAAAAAAGAATGAAATTCTGTCATTTGCAACAACATAGATGGAACTGGAGGTCATTATGAAGTGAAATAGGCCAAGCACATAAAGACAAATATGACATATTCTCACTCATATGTGTGAGCTAAAAAGTGGATCTCATTAAAATAGAGAGTAAATCAAAGGTTACCAGAGGCTGGGAAATGTAGAGGGGAAAAGCAGATAAAGAAGGGTTTATGAATGAATAAAAATATACCTTTAGAAAAAATAAAACCTAGTGTTCAGTAGGGTGACCATGGAAAACATTAATCGATGATACATTTCAAAATAGCTAGGAGAGAATAATTTGAAAGTTCTAATGTAAAGATAAATATTTAGGTGATGGATATCCCAATTACCCTGATTTGACTACAGATGAATGCATCAAATTATACCCCAAATATATACATCTAATATGTATCAATAAAAATGAGTGACTAAAATTACTCTATGTCAGGTATTTTGTTGTATTGGTGGAAACGAACTAAGACAAATCTTGTGTCCCAGAAAAGTGCATCTAAGTAAATAAATTATTGCTTATCTAGTCTTACATTATAGTTCCCTTGACCAAGCAACATCAGAATTCAACCCCAGGATTACTCACAGGGCTCACCATTGGATTCTTGGTGCAATTTTTTAGATTGATAATGTTTTCTTCCTTTATCAGGCCAAGCACATCCCCTACTAGGTTATGCTGGGATTTAACCCTGATTATCAGCCTCATAGCCATGCAAGTGGGGACAGATTCTGAGAGAGACATCTGATACTTCAATGAGGAGAGATTCTTGCAGCATCTTCTAGCAGAGTAGAAGTGCCAGCTCTTGCTAGGGCAGGATGAGCTACGTCTGCAAGCCCAAAGGCTCACAGAGAGTCGCAGAATTTATATTTCAATATCCCCTATCCAGGTGTCTCCATCTCATGTTTCAAAATCTCAGGTTTACTCATATGGGCTGAATTCTTCACATAACAGGACTACTTGGGTTGAAATTTCAAACATCTCTGGAATACTGCAACTCCAACAACGAAGTCTTCAGCCTGTGCCTCAAATGTGTCTGCCCTCCCAACACAGGTGATAAAAGGATCATTGTGAACGATCAGAGCTTTACAGAGAAGCTGTCTGACTCTCACATAGCTACCAACTGCTTGTTAACAGCCTTCGCTCTTTCTGATGGGTGTCAATGTAACTTAGCAATCACTAGTCAACTCTCTGAGGTTTTAAGCATTTTCTTCCCTGCCTCTTTCATATTTTTCAAATATCGACATCATTACATCTGTCACGGCATTTCCTTTCACTAAAACATTTTCCCAGTTCAACACTAGAGAAATCTCTGCCAATTGAACGAAACTTTGTGCCAGGAATTATCCATGCTCACTTACTAGGGAGGACGGTGTCGTCTTCACCTGCTGAGAGGTCAGTGAGTGAGCCAGTCTTCCACATCCTCATCTTGAGACCTGTTTTCTTGGACTATCCTGATACCATTTGTGTTAATCCCGATATTACAAGAAAAAGACCTTAAGGCCATGTCTTTAAACTTGAAAGAATTTAACAGAGGAAATGCTTAAGGGCAAGAGGCCTGAGGAGCCCAAAGGGTCTGTCAGACCACAGATGAAGGAGAGAGGAAAGAAAGTTCAGGCGGAAGCATCCTTGCAAGTCTGACCCTCAAGTGAAAGAGAGAAGGAAGAAAGTTAAAACTATGGAGGACTGTCTCTAGAGCCTATGCTTTGCATTATAGAAATGTAGGACATGTAAAATATGAGTAGACCATGCTTTACTTAACATCAGGAAAATTAGAATGAGTATATTAGTTGATCCAGTGCCTTTATAACAAAATATATATGCTTTCTCTTCCTGAAGTTTAATCATTTCATAATATTACCAATGTTTGCTTGTCTTTGCTCAATAACCTCCACTCTGTGTCTTCTAGTGTATTTCAAAAACTGTAATATTATTATTTTGCTAGTTAGATGAATGAAGATATAAAAATGTACACATTGTATAGGCAGTCTCTGATTCACTTGAGAATCAACTCATGTAGATATGACTATATTAATATTAATTTATAAATAAGATTTCATCTTAAATATCTGACTAAGCCTGAAGTTTATCTTAATTGAAAATTTAGACTCAATTTTAAAAAGTTTGTCAAAAATTAAGTCAAACCATAGATGAGGAGAGGCATATTTGATAAAGACTGTTATCTAAAATATAAAAAGAGGCCAGATGTGATGACTCAAATCTGTAATCTCAACACTTTGGGAGGCCAAGGTGGGAGGATTGCTTGAGATCGAAAGTTCAAGACCAGCTGGGAAACCTAGGGAGACCTCACCTCTACCAAATATAAAAAATACGTATTAGCCAGACATGACAGCATTTGTCTGTAGCCATAGCTGCTTGGGAGGTTGAGGAGGGAGGATCAGTTGAGCCCAGGAGGTCAAGGCTGCAGTGAGCTGTGGTTGTGCCACTGTGCTCTAGCCTGGGTGACAGAGTCAACTTGTCTCTAAAAATAAATTTTAAAAAGTTAATTTTAATTTTAAAAAATCTGCTCATTTCAGATTTAGTAAAAATACAAAAACAAAAGCAAAAACTTCCCGAAATAAAATATACAATGAATTCTTAAAATCCAACAAGAAGGCTGGGCGCGGTGGCTCAAGCCTGTAATCCCAGCACTTTGGGAGGCCGCGGTGGGTGGATCACAAGGTCAGGAGATCGAGACCATCCTGGCTAACACGGTGAAACCCCGTCTCTACTAAAAAAAATCTAAAAAAATTAGCCGGGCGTGGTGGCGGGCGCCTGTAGTCCCAGCTACTCAGGAGGCTGAGGCAGGAGAATGGCATGAACCCGGGAGGTGGAGTTTGCAGTGAGCCGAGATTGGGCCACTGCACTCCAGCCTGGGCGACAGAGCAAGACTCTGCCTCAAAAAAAAAAAAAAAAAAAAAAATCCAACAAGAAAAAAACAACCCTATTTTTAAAATGGGCAAAAGCTCTGAATTTATACCTCGTCAAAGAAAATATTCAGATGGAAAATAAGCATAAGAAAAGATGCTCAATATCATATGCCATTAGGGAATTTCAAAACAACAATGAGGTACCCTGCACACCTTTTCAAATGGCCAAAATCCAAGACACTGACTGACTCTACCGAGTGCTGATGGGGGTGTAGAACAAGAATATTCATTCATTGCTGCAAAACGCTTCAGGTGTTTCTTACAAAACTTACCATACAATTCAGCAATTGTACCCATTGTTATTTAATCAAATAAGTTGAAAATTTATGTCCACACAAAAACTTGTGTATGAATATTTATAGCAGCTTTATTCATTACTGCCAAAACTTGAAAATAACCAAAATGCCCATTAGTAAATGAATGAGTAAATAAATGGTGGCAAACCCAGAACATGGAAAACTATTTAGCACTGAAAATAAATGAGCTATCAAAACGTGAAAAGACATGAAAACAATCTTAAATGTATGTTACTAAGTGAATAAAGTCAGTCTGAAAAAGGCTACATACTTTATAATTGTGACTATATGACATTCTGGAAAAGGCAAACCTATAGAGTCGATGAAAAGATCAGTGGTTGCCGGAGGCTGCTGGGGAAGAAGAAATAAATAGACAAAGCACAGACAATTTTTAAGTCATTGAAACTATTCTACGTGATATTATAAAGGTAAATGCATGTTATTATACATTTGTCAAAGCCCATGGACTATACATCAATAATGAGCCCTAATGAAAACTATGGACTTTGAATAATAATGATATGTCAGTGTAGGTTGATCAAGTGTAAAAACATGTACCACTACATTACGGGATGCTGATAGTGGAGAAGGCTTGTGTGTGGTGGGGTTGGTGGGGTGTGGGGTTTATATGGGAACTCTATGTTGTGTACAATTTTACTGTGAAATTGAACTGCTCTTAAAGTCTATTGAAGAAAAAGGAAATTTTCTAGCGGATTTCAGAGAAAGATGTTCATCCTTGCTTTAAAAACATAAGTGAGTAAGGATTAAAGAAAAGTCTTAAGTCTTGATATTACCTAAATTTCTGCTTTATTAATAGTCAGAAGATGACTTTTTGTTTTGACTTTTGTTCATGGTACTAGTGAGATCGATCAATTTTATAATTGCTTGGTTCCTCACAGGATCTCCATTATCATTTTGTCTGTGTGTTTATGGCAAGTATTCTTCCATTTAGGAATCAGATCTATTAACTTCTGAGAGAAATCCATGCATTTTATATGATGGCTGTTGATGTGTCAGCTTGAACAGTCTGAACCACAGTGCCAAGAAATCCCTCTCAAGTATGTTTAGGGTGGATTCCCAGGGACTCAAGAGACTTGGAAAACTAAAGGGAGCAGGAGCCATTTCTAGCATGTATATACCTTGTTCCAGTTATTCAGTCAAACACTGATCTATGTTCTTTGTGAAAGGATTTTATGAATGAGATTAAATATTCTAATTGGTTGACTTTATTAAAAAGGGAGATTATCTTGTGTAGGCCTGATTTAATCTGTTGAAAGGTCTTTAAGTATGCTGAGGCCTTCTTTCAGCAGAGCCTCCCACTAGTGGACAAAAAGCCTTAGCTCCTGCCTCTGGGCTTCCGGCCTGCTCATGATCTTCCCTTCCTGCCTGCCTGTCCAGCAGGCTTTGGGATCCTATAATTATATCAACAAATAGACATATAATTGCTTATATGTATGTGTGTGTGTATATATATATAATCTCCTACTGGATCTGCTTCTCTGATTGAACTCTGATACTTTTCTTTCACTGTAGGGAGGGAAATAAAAAATAGGATGGAAGGAGAAAAGAAAGAAGGGTGGAGTTTTCATTATTGTAGTTTTATGTTCAGATGTTTAATACCTTTTTTAAAAAAGAATGCTTATTTTGTCTTTCAAATGACTATTATGTCCAACAACTTTTGAGGTATTGTCTAAAATGGCATATTAACTATATGCTAGTAGTAGATATCAGTACTGAATCAATAACACTAGGAATATATGAAACATCAACATTTCCCAGAGTGAACCCTTCGTTTTGTATCCAGTTTTGTATTACAGGCCAGAAATTTTCCTGCTAATAGGTTTATGCATGATAATTCTCCACAGTTTAGTGTACTTAGTACTTTCCTACAGCACATTCTCTTATAGCCTATTCAATAGCATCCAAGCAAAATAGAATTTCTTTTAATTAGTGAACACTGGAACACCAATGCATTGGTCCATTTTCATGCTGCTGATAAAGACATACCCAAGACTCAGAAAAAAAAAGAGGTTTAATTGGACTTACAGTTCCACACAGATGGGGAGGCCTAGAATCATGGCAGGAGGCAAAGGGCACTTCTTACATGGTGGTGGCAAGAGAAAATGAGGAAGATACAAAAGCAGAAACCCCTGATAAAACCATTAGATCTTGTGAGGCTTATTCACTACCACAAGAACGGTATGGGGGAAACCGCCCCCATGATTCAAATGATCTCCCACTTGGTCCCTCCCACAGCACATGAAAATTATGGTAGTGCAATTCAAGATGAGATTTGGGTGAGGACACAGTCAAACCATATTATTTCACCTCTGGCACCTCCAAATCTCATGTCCTCACATTTCAAAACCAATCATGCCTTCCCAACAGTTCCCCAAAGTCTTAACTCATTTCAACATTAACCCAAAATTCCACAGTCCAAAGTCTCATCTGAGACAAGGCAAGTACCTTCTGCCTATGAGCCTATAAAATCAAAAGCAAGCTAGCTATTTTCTAGATACAATAGGGGTACAGATATTGGGTAAACACAGCCATTCCAAATGGGAGAAATTGGCCAAAACAAAGGGGTTGCAGGGCCCATGCAAGTCTGAAATCCAGCAGGGCAGTCAAATTTTAGAGCTCCAAAATGATCTCCTTTGGCTCCAGGTCTTACATCCAGGTCACAGTGATGCATGAGGTGGGTTCCAATAGTCTCAGGGAGCTCTGTCCCTGTGGCTTTCCAGGGTACAGTCTCCCTCCCAGCTGCTTTTATGGGCTGGCATTGAGTGTCTCCAGCTTTTCCAGGCCTACGGTGCAAGCTGTAGGTGGATCTACCATTCTGGGGTCTGAAGGATGGTGGCCGTCTTCTCACAACTCCACTAGGCAGTGCCCCAGTAGGGACTCTGTGTTGGGGACTCCAACTCCATATTTCCCTTCCACATTGCCCTAGCAGAGGTTCTCCGTGAGGGATCCGCCCCTGCAGCAAACTTCTGTCTGGGCATCCAGGCATTTCCATACATCTTCTGAAATCTAGGTGGAGGTTCCCAAACCCCAGTTCTTGACTTCTGTGTACTTGCAGGCTCAACACCATGTGGAAGCTGCCAAGGCTTGGGGTTTGCACCCTCTGAAGCCATAGCTCAAGCTCTACATTGGCCCCTTTCAGTCATGGCTGGAGCAGCTGGACACAGGACACCAAGTCCCTAGGCTGCACACAGCATGGGGACTCTGGGCCCAGACCACAAAACCATTTTCTCCTAGGCCTCCAGGCCTGTGATAAGAAGGGCTACCATGAAGTCCTCTGACAGCTCTGGAGACATTTTCCCCATTGTCTTGGGGATTAACATCTGGCTCCTCATTACTTATGCAAATTTCTGCAGCCAGCTTGAATTTCTCCTCAGAAAATGGAATTTTCTTTTCTATCACATTGTCAGGCTGCAGATTTCCTGAACTTTTATGCTCTGCTTCCCTTTTAAAACTGAATGCCTTTAACAGCACCTAAGTCACCTCTTGAATGCTTTGCTGCTTAGAAATTTCTTCCACCAGATACCCTAAATCATCCCTGTCAAGTTCAAAGTTTCACAAATCTCTAGGGCAGGGGCAAAATGCTGCCAGCCCTTTTGCTAAAACAGCAAGAGTCATCTTTGCTTCAGTTCCCAACAAATTCCTCATCTCCATCTGAGACCACCTCAGCCTGGACCTTATTGTCCATATTGCTGTTAGGCTTTTGATCAAAGCCATTCACAAGTCTCTAGGAAGTTCCAAACTTTCCCACATTTTCCTCTCTTCTCCTGAGCCCTCCAGACTGTTTCAACCTATGCCTATTACCCAGATCCAAAGTCGCTTCCACATTTTCAAGTCTTTCCAGCAACGACCCCCTCTACTGGTACCAATTTACTGTATTAGTTTATTTTCAAACTGCTGACACAGACATACCCGAGACTAGGAAGAAAAAGAGGTTTAATTGGACTTATAATTCCACGTGGCTCGTGGAATCATGGCAGGAGGTGAAAGGCACTCCTTACATGGCAGTTGCAAAAGAAAATGAGAAAGATACAAAAGCAGAAACCCCTGATAAAACCATTAGATATTGTGATACTTACTCACTACTCTGAGAACAGTTTGGGGGAAACTGGCCCCATGATTCAAATTATCTCCCACTGGGTCCCTCCCATAACAATGGGAATTATGGTAGTAAAACTCAAGATGAGATTTGGGTGGGGACACAGCCAAAACATATCAACCAACTCTCCAATAAAAATAATAAACAAAAAATAAGTTTTTATTTAAAATAATGAAGTAGTAAAGTTATATATTTATCTCAAAAAGCATATACTATAAAAACATTTCTTAACTTTTGGTTTCCATAGATTTATAGTTTTAAGCTATATTAAATGCATGCAGAAAACATGCTAAACATCACAAATTTGGAAGAAAAATAGTGGATTTTACAATATGCAAGAACTAATGTAGAATTCATTTGCTTAGCTGGGCATGGTGGTGCATGCCTATAGTCCCAGCTACTTGAGAGGCTGAGGTGGAAGGATTGCTTGAACCTGGGAGGTAAAGGCTTCAGTGAGCCTAGATCACACTACTGCCCTCTAGCCTAGGCAGTAGAGTGAGACCCTGCCTCAAAAAAATATAATAATCCATCTGCTTATTGACTTTCTAACTAAGCAATGAGGGAGAGGGAGATAGTGGTTTCTTTTTCAAACAGGTTAAGCATCTCTAATCCAAAATCCAATATCAAATGCCCCCAAATCTGAAATTATTTGAATGCTGACCTGACGCCACACATGTAAAGTTCCATGCCTGACCTTCTGTGACAGGTTGCAGTCTAAGCCTAGGCACACAATGCAGTTTATTCAGTGTCCCCAAGAGAAAAAAAAGACTCTCCCAACCCCTTCAATGGTGATACATCTTTTTTGCACAGGCCCAGATTCCCCCATCTAAGCATTTTCTCAAAGGGAAATAAAATGGCATGTGCAGGCCATATTGACCAATGGTAAGTTTCCTACTGTGTTACTCTGTTCTTGAATCACTATAAAGAAATACCCGGGACTGGGTAATTTGTAAAGAAGAGGTTTAATTGACTCATAGTCTGCAGGCTGTACAAGAGGGGCACCAGCATCTGCTCAGCTTCTGGTGAGGCCTTAGGAAGCTTTCACTCATGGTAACAGATGAAGTGGGAACAGACACATTACACGGTGAGAGACGGAGCAAGAGAGAGAGAAGCAGGAGGTCCCAGACTTTTAAACACCCAGATCTCATGTGAACTAACAGAGCAAGAACTGTCATCACCAAGCAGATAGTGCTAAACCATTCATAAGAGATCTGTCCCCATGATCAAGTCACCTCCTACCAGACCCCCACCTCCAATTTTGGGAATCACATTTCAACTTGAGAGTTGGAGGGGAAAAATATTCAAATTATATCACCATGATGACCCACATGGGGCAAATGCCTATGTGCATTTCTCTCTGTGGATTTTTGTTCATTTTGTTTGCGTATTCTCTGTTCTGTGGTGTAAAGATATTGTTGAAAATGTCAAAAAGGCCTACAGATACCCCATGGGTAACAGTGATAAGAAAAAGAGGAAGCGTTTATGTTTATCTGTAGCACAGAAAGTCAAGCTGCTGGAAAAACTGAACAGTAGTGTAAGTATGAAACATCTCACAGAAGAGTGTGGTGGTGGAATGACCACCATATATGACCTGAAGATAAGCTGTTGAAGTTCTACCCTGAAAGTGACAAATAGCCATTAAAGAAAAACATTATATACAGCTAAAAATAAGGATCTCAACCCAACCATGTATTAAAAGTGTAGATCTATCAGCGTCACAGTGAACACATGCCACTTAATGATATGCTGATCATGAAACAAGCAAAGATGTATCACGATGAACTGATAAAGGGAACTATGAACGTTCAATAGACTGGCTGTAGAAATTTTTTTTAAAAGACATAGCATTAAATTTTTAAAGATTTGTGGTGACAAAGCATCTACTGATCTTGAAATAGAGGAGAAATTTATTGACAAATTTGCCAAGGTCATTGCTGATAAAATTTTTACTCCAGGTCAAGTCTATAATGCTGATGAAATATCACTGTTTTGGTGTTATTGCACCAGAAAGACACTGACTACAGCTGATGAGACAGCCTACAGTAATGAAGGATGCCAATAACAAAATAACTGTGCTGGAATGTGCCAATGCAGCGGGCATTGCATAAGTGTAACTTGCCATGATAGACAAAAGCTTGTGTACCCAGTTTTCCAGGAGTCCATTATGATGCTAACAAAAAGGCATGGATCACCAGGGATATCTTTTCTGATTGGCTTCTCAAACATGTTTTACAGTGTCTCATACTTACTGCAAGGAAGCTAGATTGGATGGTGACTGCAAAATTTTGTGCTTTCTTGACAACTGTTAATCTTCCAGTGAAAATTCTATCAAGAATAATGTTAATGTCATGTGCTTCCCCCAAATGGTACTTCATGAATTCAGCCATATGACAAGGGTATCCTTCGATCAGTGAAAAGTAAATATAGCAACACTTTCTTGACAGCATGCTAGCAGCAGTGAACAGAGGCCTAGGTGTGGAAAGTTTTCAAAAGGAGTTTACCACAAAGGATACTATATATGCTGTTGCCAACACTTGGAACACAGGTTCTAAAGATACAGTTGTGCATCCCCGGCACAACCTTTGGCCTTCAGTGATGATGATGAACAAGGTAGTGAATTTGAAGGATTCCATATATCGAGTGAGAAAAAAATGATGTCAGACCTACTTACATATGCAAAAAACTTACCTTCAAAGTGTTAGTAAGCTGGAGGAAGGGGATAACAAAGTTTTTAACCTCAATAATAAAGCTCCAGTTGTTCATTCATCGACTGGTGAGGTAGCTGAAATTGTCCTGAATCAAGGTGATTATGACAATAATGACAATGAAGATGACATTGTTAACACTGCAGAAAAAGTGCCTATAGACAACATGGTGAAAATGTGCTATGGGTTTATTGAAGGACTAGAGCAGTGTGCATTCATAACAAAACAGGAAATCGTGTCAGTTTATAAAATCAAAGGGAGACTCCTGAGACGAAAATCCTGGTTAATGAGGCAGATAACTGGAGGAAACATTTAAAACTCTATCCAGCAGAATGTCTCCTCAACCCTAAAGGACACGGTTTCTGGTCATTCAACTGCTTCTGACATTTCTTCTTACGTAAAAAAATAATAAAATGCAACATAAAGTAACCTTTTAATCAAAACACAGCATTGTAGGCAGAGACTGAAAGCCTGCCATTGTTTATTGTTGCTGTTGTGTAATAACTGAAATAAGGTGTTCTGGTGACGCTACTCTGCTTCTTAGTTACTCTGAACATATTATTTTCTCACTGTATTAATGGTATGTCCTATTTTTTACTGTTACTTATGTGTGAATAAGTTTAAGAGAATGATTGCGTATCAGTAGCTTATAAATTTAGTCAAGAATGGTGGTGATTGCCAAGGAACCGCAGATTATACTCATGAGTGGCTGAGATAGGGACTCCATCATTTTCTGATGGTTCAATGTACACAAACTTTGTTTCATGAACAAAAATATTAAAAATGTCTTATAAAATTAC
The DNA here is from genome assembly GCF_002776525.5 of Piliocolobus tephrosceles. Lineage (NCBI taxonomy): Eukaryota > Metazoa > Chordata > Mammalia > Primates > Cercopithecidae > Piliocolobus > Piliocolobus tephrosceles. Next base: position 20,374,287 of record NC_045443.1, read on the forward strand.
CTCCAGGTTATGTCTATAAAGCACATGTGAAACATAAAAAAAAAAATTGTGTTTAGACTTGAGTTCTTTCCCCCAAGATATCTCATTATGTATATGCAAATATTCCCAAAGCCAAAATTTGAAACATTTCTCATCCTAAGCATTTGAGATAAGAAATAACCTGTATTTCTTAGGTTGTCATCTGTATTTTGCTGTGTGTCTTTTAAAAATCAAGTATTCATGATATGATCTGGTGCTCTCACTAAGAGAATATTAGAATTTAAGATAATTTAAAACTCGATTCATCCCTTTCTCTTTAGAAAGCATAAAAAATTCTAATCAAATACCTACAAGATAAGGAATCTCAAAACTGTAACTCTCTTTTTTATATCTCAAGAGAAAATAAAAGAAACAAAAGTGACATCTAAGAAGAGCACACAGCAAAATTCAAGTTAATGATGCCTTCAATAACAGTTCTTTTTTCCACTCCTAGTTTTATTCTTTTATTTAAAAACAGAGGGGGCGGAGCAAGATGGCCGAATAGGAACAGCTCCAGTCTCCATCTCCCAGCGCGAGCGAGACAGAAGACCGGTGATTTCTGCATTTTCAACTGAGGTACTGGGGTCATCTCACTCGCGAGTGCTGGACAATCGGTGCTGATCAGCTACTGCAGCCTGACCAGCCAGAGCTGAAGCAGGGCGAGGCATCGCCTCACCTGGGAAGCACAAGGGGGAAGGGAGTCCCTTTTCCTAGCCAGGGGAACTGAGACACACAACACCTGGAAAATCGGGTAACTCCCACCCCAATACTGCGCTGTAAGCACACCGGCACACCAGGAGAATATATCCCACACCTGGCCGGGAGGGTCCCACGCCCACGGAGCCTCCCTCGTTGCTAACACAGCAGTCTGCGGCAATCTAACCGCAAGGCAGCAGCGAGGCTGGGGGAGGGGCGCCCACCATCACTGAGGCTTAAGTAGATAAACAAAGCCACTGGGAAGCTCAAACTGGGTGGAGCTCACAGCAGCTCAAGGAAACCTGCCTGTCTCTGTAGACTCCGCCTCTGGGGACAGGGCTCAGTTAAAGCAGCAGAGGCCTGTGCAGACGCGAACGACTCTGACAGCTTTGAAGAGAGCAGTGGATCTCCCAACACGGAGCTTGAGATCTGAGAAGGGGCAGTCTGCCTGCTCAAGTGGGTCCCTGACCCCTGAGTAGCCTAACTGGGAGACATCCCCCACGAGGGGCAGTCTGACACCCCACACCTCACAGGGTGGAGTACACCCCTGAGAGGAAGCTTCCAAAGCAAGAATCAGGTGCACTCGCTGTTAAGCAAAATTCTATCTTCTGCAACCTCTGCTGCTGATACCCAGGCAAACAGGGTCTGGAGTGGACCTCAAGCAATCTCCAACAGACCTATAGCTGAGGGTCCTGACTGTCAGAAGGAAAACTATTAAACAGGAAGGACACCTATACCAAAACCCCATCAGTACGTCACCATCATCAAAGACCAGAGACAGATAAAACCACAAAGATGGGGAAAAAGCAGGGCAGAAAAGCTGGAAATTCAAAAAATACGAGCGCATCTCCCCCTGCAAAGGAGCACAGCCTATCGCCAGCAATGGATCAAAGCTGGTCAGAGAATGACTTTGACGAGATGAGAGAAGAAGGCTTCAGTCCATCAAACCTCTCAGAGCTAAAGGAGGAATTACGTACCCAGCGCAAAGAAACTAAAAATCTTGAAAAAAGAGTGGAAGAATTGACAGCTAGACTAATTAATGCAGAGAAGGTCATAAACAAAATGACAGAGATGAAAACCATGACACGAGAAATACGTGACAAATGCACAAGCTTCAGTAACTGACTCGATCAACTGGAAGAAAGAGTATCAGCGATTGAGGATCAAATGAATGAAATGAAGCGAGAAGAGAAACCAAAAGAAAAAAGAAGAAAAAGAAATGAACAAAGTCTGCAAGAAGTATGGGATTATGTAAAAAGACCAAATCTACGTCTGATTGGGGTGCCTGAAAGTGAGGGGGAAAATGGAACCAAATTGGAAAACACTCTTCAGGATATCATCCAGGAGAACTTCCCCAACCTAGCAGGGCAGGCCAACATTCAAATTCAGGAAATACAGAGAATGCCACAAAGATACTCCTCCAGAAGAGCAACTCCAAGACACATAATTGCCAGATTCACCAAAGTGGAAATGAAGGAAAAAATCTTAAGGGCAGCCAGAGAGAAAGGTCGGGTTACCCACAAAGGGAAGCCCATCAGACTGACAGCAGATCTCTCGGCAGAAACTCTACCAGCCAGAAGAGAGTGGGGGCCAATATTCAACGTTCTTAAAGAAAAGAATTTTAAACCCAGAATTTCATATCCAGCCAAACTAAGTTTCATAACTGAAGGAGAAATAAAATCCTTTACAGATAAGCAAATGCTTAGAGATTTTGTCACCACCAGGCCTGCCTTACAAGAGACCCTGAAGGAAGCCCTAAACATGGAAAGGAACAACCGGTACCAGCCATTGCAAAAACATGCCAAAATGTAAAGACCATCGAGGCTAGGAAGAAACTGCATCAACTAATGAGCAAAAGAACCAGTTAATATCATAATGGCAGGATCAAGTTCACACATAACAATATTAACCTTAAATGTAAATGGACTAAATGCTCCAATTAAAAGACACAGACTGGCAAACTGGATAAAGAGTCAAGACCCATCAGTCTGCTGTCTTCAGGAGACCCATCTCACATGCAGAGACATACATAGGCTCAAAATAAAAGGATGGAGGAAGATCTACCAAGCAAATGGAGAACAAAAAAAAGCAGGGGTTGCAATCCTAGTCTCTGATAAAACAGACTTTAAACCGTCAAAGATCAAAAGAGATAAAGAAGGCCATTACATAATGGTAAAGGGATCAATTCAACAGGAACAGCTAACTATCCTAAATATATATGCACCCAATACAGGAGCACCCAGATTCATAAAGCAAGTCCTTAGAGACTTACAAAGAGACTTAGACTCCCATACAATAATAATGAGAGACTTCAACACTCCACTGTCAACATTAGACAGATCAATGAGACAGAAAGTTAACAAGGATATCCAGGAATTGAACTCATCTCTGCACCAAGCGGACCTAATAGACATCTATAGAACTCTCCACCCCAAGTCAACAGAATATACATTCTTCTCAGCACCACATCACACTTATTCCAAAATTGACCACATAATTGGAAGTAAAGCACTCCTCAGCAAATGTACAAGAACAGAAATTATAACAAACTGTCTCTCAGACCACAGTGCAATCAAACTAGAACTCAGGACTAAGAAACTCAATCAAAACCGCTCAACTACATGGAAACTGAACAACCTGCTCCTGAATGACTACTGGGTACATAACGAAATGAAAGCAGAAATAAAGATGTTCTTTGAAACCAATGAGAACAAAGATACAACATACCAGAATCTCTGGGACACATTTAAAGCAGTGTGTAGAGGGAAATTTATAGCACTAAATGCCCACAAGAGAAAGCAGGAAAGATCTAAAATTGACACTCTAACATCACAATTACAAGAACTAGAGAGGCAAGAGCAAACACATTCAAAAGCTAGCAGAAGGCAAGAAATAACTAAGATCAGAGCAGAACTGAAGGAGATAGAGACACAAAAAACCCTCCAAAAAATCAATGAAGCCAGGAGTTGGTTTTTGAAAAGATCGACAAAATTGACAGACCGCCAGCAAGACTAACAAAGAAGAAAAGAGAGAGGAATCAAATAGACACAGTAAAAAATGATAAAGGGGATATCACCACCGACCCCACAGAAATACAAACTACCATCAGAGAATACTATAAACACCTCTACGCAAATCAACTAGAAAATCTAGAAGAAATGGATAATTTCCTGGACACTTACACTCTCCCAAGACTAACCCAGGAAGAAGTTGAATCCCTGAATAGACCAATAGCAGGCTCTGAAATTGAGGCAATAATTAATAGCCTACCAACCAAAAAAAGCCCAGGACCAGATGGATTCACAGCTGAATTCTACCAGAGGTACAAGGAGGAGCTGGTACCATTCCTTCTGAAACTATTCCAATCAATAGAAAAAGAGGGAATCCTCCCTAACTCATTTTATGGGCCAACATCATCCTGATACCAAAGCCTGGCAGAGACACAACAAAAAAAGAGAATTTTAGACCAATCTCCCTGATGAACATTGATGCAAAAATCCTCAATAAAATACTGGCAAACCGGATTCAGCAGCACATCAAAAAGCTTATCCACCATGATCAAGTGGGCTTCATCCCTGGGATGCAAGGCTGGTTCAACATTCGCAAATCAATAAAAGTAATCCAGCATATAAACAGAACCAAAGACAAGAACCACATGATCATCCCAATAGATGCAGAAAAGGCTTTTGACAAAATTCAACAGCCCTTCATGCTAAAAACGCTCAATAAAGTCGGTATTGATGGAACGTACCTCAAAATAATAAGAGCTATTTATGACAAACCCACAGCTAATATCATACTGAATGGGCAAAAACTGGAAAAATTCCCTTTGAAAACTGGCACAAGACAGGGATGCCCTCTCTCACCACTCCTATTCAACATAGTGTTGGAAGTTCTGGCTAGGGCAATCAGGCAAGAGAAAGAAATCAAGGGTATTCAGTTAGGAAAAGAAGAAGTCAAATTGTCCCTGTTTGCAGATGACATGATTGTATATTTAGAAAACCCCATCGTCTCAGCCCAAAATCTCCTTAAGCTGATAAGCAACTTCAGCGACGTCTCAGGATACAAAATTAATGTGCAAAAATCACAAGCATTCTTGTACACCAGTAACAGACAAACAGAGAGCCAAATCAGGAATGAACTTCCATTCACAATTGCTTCAAAGAGAATAAAATACCTAGGAATCCAACTTACAAGGGATGTAAAGGACCTCTTCAAGGAGAACTACAAACCACTGCTCAGTGAAATCAAAGAGGACACAAACAAATGGAAGAACATACCATGCTCATGGATAGGAAGAATCAATATCATGAAAATGGCCATAGTGCCCAAGGTTATTTATAGATTCAATGCCATCCCCATCAAGCTACCAATGAGTTTCTTCACAGAATTGGAAAACAGTGCTTTAAAGTTCATATGGAACCAAAAAAGAGCCCGCATTGCCAAGACAATCCTAAGTCAAAAGGACAAAGCTGGAGGTGTCACGCTACCTGACTTCAAACTATACTACAAGGCTACAGTAACCAAAACAGCATGGTACTGGTACCAAAACAGAGATATAGACCAATGGAACAGAACGGAGCCCGCAGAAATAATGCCACACATCTACAACCATCTGATCTTTGACAAACCTGACAAAAACAAGAAATGGGGAAAGGATTCCCTATTTAATAAATGGTGCTGTGATTATTGGCTAACCATAAGTAGAAAGCTGAAACTGGATCCTTTCCTTACTCCTTATACGAAGATTAATTCAAGATGGATTAAAGACTTAAATGTTAGACCTAATACCATAGAAACCCTAGAAGAAAATCTAGGTAGTACCATTCAGGACATAGGCATGGGCAAGGACTTCATGACTAAAACACCAAAAGCAACGGCTGCAAAAGCCAAAATTGACAAATGGGATCTAATTAAAGTAAAGAGCTTCTGCACAGCAAAAGAAACTACCATCAGAGTGAACAGGCAACCTACAGAATGGGAGAAAATGTTTGCAATCTACTCATCTGACAAAGGGCTAATTTCCAGAATCTACAAAGAACTCAAACAAATATACAAGAAAAAAACAAACAACCCCATCAAAAAGTGGGCAAAGGATATGAACAGACACTTCTCAAAAGAAGACATTCATACAGCCAACAGACACATGAAAAAATGCTCATCATCACTCGCCATCAGAGAAATGCAAATCAAAACCACAATGAGATACCATCTCACACCAGTTAGAATGGCAATCATTAAAAAATCAGGAAACAACAGGTGTTGGAGAGGATGTGGAGAAATAGGAACACTTTTACACTGTTGGTGGGATTGTAAACTAGTTCAACCATTATGGAAAACAGTATGGCAATTCCTCAAGGATCTAGAACTAGATGTACCATATGACCCAGCCATCCCACTACTGGGTATATACCCAAAGGATTATAAATTATTCTACTACAAAGACACATGCACACGTATGTTTATTGCGGCACTATTCACAATAGCAAAGACTTGGAATCAACCCAAATGTCCATCAGTGTCAGACTGGATTAAGAAAATGTGGCACATATACACCATGGAATACTATGCAGCCATAAAAAAGGATGAGTTTGCATCCTTTGTAGGGACATGGATGCAGCTGGAAACCATCATTCTTAGCAAACTATCACAAGAAGAGAAAACCAAACACCGCATGTTCTCACTCACAGGTGGGAACTGAACAATGAGATCACTTGGACTTGGGAAGGGGAGCATCACACAATGGGGCCTATCATTGGGAGGGGGGAGGGGGGAGGGATTGCATTGGGAGTTATACCTGATATAAATGATGAATTGATGAGTGCTGACGAGTTGATGGGTGCAGCACACCAACATGGCACAAGTATACATACGTAAAAACCTGCACGTTATGCACATGTACCCTAGAACTTAAAGTATAATAAAAAATAAAATAAAATAAAAACAATATCTGGCTTATCAAAATGGTTAGGACAGATTTCTTGTCACATGATTATTGAGAAATTATAAGGCAAGAAACAGAAAACCACAATTAATTGAACAGAATATATGGAAATGTTTTAAAACTATTTTTAAATGTCATGAAAAACTGTTTGAAAATGTATTTTCCTTTTAAAGAAAATGGGTAGAAAAATTAATCAAAATATTCGTAATAAATTTGACTCATCAGCATCCCTTTTTAAAACAACACACATACACTGATATGATTTGGCTGTGTTCCTACCCAAATCTCATCTTGAACTGTAGTTCCCATAATCCCCACATGTTGTGGGAGGGACCCAGTGGGAGGTAACTAAATCATGGGGTTGGTTACCTCCACACTGTTCTCATGACAGTGAGTTCTCATGAGTTCTGATGTTTTTATAAGGGGTTTCCCCGCTAACTTCGCTCTGCACATCTCCTCGCTGCCACCATGTGAAGGACATCTTGCTTCCCCTTCTGCCATGATTGTAAAATTCCTGAGGCCTCCCTAGCTCTGAAGAACTGTAAGTCAATTAAACCTCTTTCCTTTATAAATTACCCAGCCTCAGGTATGACCTTATAGCAGTGTGAAAATGGACTAATACAGTAAATTGGTACTAAAAGTGGGTTGCTGCTGTAAAGATACTGGCAATTGTGGAAGCAACTTTGGAACTGGGTAACAGGCAGAGGTTGGAACAGTTTGGAGGGCTCAGAAAATATGAAAATGTGGCAAAGTTTGGAACTTCCTAGAGACTTGGAGGGCTCAGAAGACAGGAAGATGTAGGAAACTTTTGGAACTTCCTACAGACTTATAGAATGGCTTTGACCAAAATGCTGATAGTGATATGGACAATAATGTCCAGGCTGAGGTGGTCTCAGATATAGATGAGAAACTTGTTGGGAACTGGAGTAAAGGTCACTCTTGCTATACATTCAAGAGGTGACTTGGGTGCCTCTTGTTTTCTGTATTCACAAAGATATGGTTTGGAATTGGAATTCATGTTTAAAAGGGAAGCACAGCATAAAAATTTGGAAAATTTGCAGCTGAGAATGCCATAGAAAAGATAACCCATTTTCTAAGCAGAAATTCAAGCCAGCTGCAGAAATTTGCATAAATTATAAGGAGCCAAATGTTAATTACCAAGATAATGGGGAAAATGTCTGCAGGGCATGTCAGAGGTCTTCATGGCAGCCTTTCCTATGTAACAAACCTGCACATTCTGCACATGTACTCCAGAACTTAAAGTATAATAATAACAAAAAAGAAAGGAATAATAAACATTTTAAATTCTGTTAGGTATAGATTGTACTGCATTACCAATGCAACTTGTCTTAATCCAAATAAGTTTCTTAAAGCTTAAAGAAAAAAGTATAACTTAGAAGATCACTTTGGATACTTAAAGTTATTACTTTTAAAACCTCTAATTGACAAAGTTGATTTGTTATTTGACTTTACTCTCAATCAGATACCTTAATTTTATATTGTAATTTATAGCTATGTGGTTAATCACTTTGAATAATTTTAACTATTTTTAAATTTTAAGTATATTTCGGTTTATGTGATTTAAAAAATGTATTAACAAAGATACCAAATCATCTTAAAAACAGCATTATACAGGCCACATTGTGTGACTGTAAATCATTCTACATTTTCCCTCCCAGTGTTCTCATTGTTCAACTCTTACTTATGAGTGAGAACACGCGGTGTTTGGTTTTCTGTTCTTGTGTTAGTTTGCTGAGAATGATGGTTTGTTTCCAGCTTCATCCATGTCCCTGCAAAGGACATGAATTCATCCTTTTTGATGGCTGCATGGTGTTCCATGGTATATATGTGCCACACTTTCTTTATCCAGTCTATCACTGATGGATATTTGGGTTGGTTCCAAGTCTTTGCTATTGTGAACAGTGACACAGTAAACATATGTGTGCATGTGTCTTTATAGTAGAATGATTTACAATCCTTTGGGTATATACCCAGTAATGGGATTGCTGGGTCAAATGGTATTTCTAGTTCTAGATCCTCGAGGAATTGTCACACTGTCTTCCACAATGGTTGAACTAATTTACACTCCCACCAACAGTGTAAAAGCCTTCCTATTTCTCCACATCCTCTGCAGCATCTGTTGTTTCCTGACTTTTTAATGATCCCCATTCTACCTGGCATGAGATGATATCTCATTATGGTTCTGATTTGCATTTTTCTAATGACCAGTGCATAAATTAGCATTAGCTGCTTATAACAGGGATTATAATGGTAATATCTGGATTCTACATGAAATTAATTTTGTAAAATGGGTAGTAATACAAATTATTTTAGTGCTCTTTGGAGCATCAAAAGAATAGCAACGTTGGAAAAATTTTCAGGAGAAAGAAAATCTCATTTTGTAGTAGACTACATAAACAGAGAATTATATGTCTATAGAATCTCGAGTCCCATTGTTGTTTGAATCCTTCTGTGATGTCAAAGTATGATTTGCAAAGGTTAAAAGGTGACTTTCATATAAAAATAAGCACATGCCCCAAATCTATTTAACACTTTAGTGAACCAGGAGGGTGAAGCTGTTTCCAAAAAAGTATAGAAGAAACAAAAGCATTTATGGTGATTGAATAAAAGAATGGTTGTAACATTATACACAAAACTAAATAATATCTTATATGACAGAAGAAGAAAGAGAAGGAAGAGGAGGAGTAATGGTGCGTTTCAGACACCAATTGCGTATCTGCAGGATAGAATATTAGCATTGCTATCAATATTAGCATTGCTAACATCTACTCTTTGAGAGATGTAAAATGGACTAATCAATAGTAAGTAGTAATTCAAAACAAAGGATCATAATCAGGTAATTCTTGAGTGGGCTTGTTGGACAACACTTCAGTATGAGAGTCTCCCTTTGTGATCCTAAATAAACTCTGAAGATTATTCTTGATTAAAAAAATAAGTTTATCCGAGTATTTTGTCAAGTTACAGGCATATAACCAAAGATATTACATAGCTTTTGAATAGTCTGCTTCACAATTGTTTTGTTTTGTTTTAAATAACTCTTACTTGTTCTTCTATTCTGAGGCTAGGGAAAAAAAGACATTTGTTTTTATCAGGTTACATATGTACCACTTATTCATGTATATGAATTCTACTGTTTTAAGGTCCTAGAATCTGCTAAGTGTCAGATCAGCAAGGAATTGATATTTTATGCCACCTATGAGACTGTGATCTTGTAATCTAAATGAGGTAGCAGACCAGTTTCCTGGGAGAGCTTTTAGACTTTGATTCCACATCTGAGTTATAGCACTTGTTCCTTAATGAAGGGCTTATAGTTCTGATTAAATTGGATTTATTCTCAAATATGAGAAGGTTGTCTTGTACATGATCTTGGCTGTGCAATTGATTTGTGCAATGAAATTGCTATTAAAAAAGGTTTCTATTGAAGCTTGAAAATAACAACTTTGTCATTAAAATTAAAAGGATGTAGTAAAACCATTTTTTGTGAAGTAGTAAAGAAAATACTCTTTAAAATGTGTTTCATTTCAGTCTGCAAAAGCATAATCTAATAAGTTGAGGATTAATGATATGCAAATGATAAGGAGCTGCTTCCTATAACCATCATACATATCGATAATATTGCAGACAAAACAACACACACCTGGACACACAATAGATTTTCTTCATCAGTTTATTTAGTACTACGCAATTGGTTATTGTCTGTCTCTATCTTGGGTCAGTAGTGTGCTTTCATGAATTTGGTGGCTTCTGGAATTAAAAAAAAAAAAAAACTGCTGACTCAATTGTCATATATTGTCTTTATAGTCATCTAGGTGATACCACCTTAAGTTCCAAAGCCTGTACTTTTGAGTCTATTCCTCAGGTACAAATAATTTAAAAACATATGACACATGTCTTTCTGAGAGACTCTGCAACTATTTTACTTTCTTGAAGAAAAAATTTCTGGCCTAGACTGCTTTCTCAGTGTTACTTTCTAAAGCTCTCTTTTTATGGTGTTAAAAAGATGTATAAAGTTGGTATAAACAGGCTTGAGACCACTTTGATGTAAAAGCTGTCACAGCAGTTTTTCTTACAGTGGCACAATTCATTTGATTGATGGAATATTCAGTGATGCCATTTATGTCCTATCGCTGTTTTCTCATCCATCTTTATGCTATAACTCATATTGATTGATTTACGAAATGATTTCTCCTTTTGGCAAAGCGATCCCATTCAATATGGTTATAATAAAAGACTAATGTGAAAAAAAAAAAAAAAAAAAAAAAAATTTCTGGCCTACAGCAGAGCCTTCCGATAAGCATGAACGAAAAGCATAAGCTACCTATTGATGATATAACTGAAAGGCTGGGTTTAATTTATTGAGTAACCATCAATATCAGAATGGAGAAGAGGATTATTTTCCATTAAGGTGCATACATAACTGTGTCATGAAAATTTCATCAGTTTCCCCTGATGGTTGAGTAAGATATGCTTTTATTTTTTAATATAGAGATGCTCCTTCCTCCTCACATCGTCTCCTTAGAGTGTCTTCTTGAAAGTATTACTGTCTTGACAAAAGGCCGAATCTTTTGACTTTACAGTGCAAGGTTTTGGCCTTCTGACCCTTAGAACTATAAACCCTTACCTTCAGATTTAGTTCAGTGGCTCTCTCAAGGTATACATGACATAATCACAGGTATAGCAGTTAAGTCTTAAGAAGATATGAGAAGTTTTAATTGTCTATTTTTCAACTTTACCATATAATATGTGTGAAATTCTGTCCAGACTTTGTAGACACTTTTGGGCTACCTTTGCACACATGTAAATCTGAAATGCTGATTCACTGGTACCTTTTGTTTTTTCCTCTCTTTTCAATATTGATATCAAAGGTCTTTGGTTAGCTCCCTAAAAGTTTTTAGGCCTTTTGATGTTGCTTTATGAAGGATAAGATGTTACCATATTTACAAGCTAACAAGTTAGCCTGTCAAAGTTCCAGGGTTGCTGGTAGAAGACACAAGACTTCTGGGTCAGAAATAAAGGACTGTTTCTGACTCACAACAAAGCAAGCAGCATGATCTGAGCCAGCAGTTTTAGTGAGATGGGATTTTTCTTCTTAAAATGCAAGTACATTTAAAAATATTAGAAGTTTTGTCTTTGTTTTCTGAGAATATTAGAATTTTGTCTGTGTTTCTTTCTTTCTTTCTTTTTTTCTTTTTCTTTTAGACAGAGTTTTGCTCTTGTTGCCCAGGCTGGAGTGCAGTGGCATGATCTTGGCTCACTGCAACCTCCACCTCCCAGGTTCAAGCGATTCTCCTGCCTCAGCCTCCAGAGTAGCTGGGATTACAGGCATGCACCACCACACCCAGCTAATTTTGTATTTTTAGTAGAGACAGGGTTTCTCCAAGTTGGTCAGGCTGGTCTCAAAATCCCAACCTCAGCTGATCTGCCCAGCTTGGCCTTCTAATGTGCTGGGATTACAGGTGTGAGCCACTGTGCCCGGCCTATTACTTTCTATATCAGCACAAACCTCATTTATTTTTACAGGCCTTGTATTTAATATATTAATACCCTCTAGAGTGAGGAAATATTTCATATATAATGAAAGGTCAAGGATTTTATCAGTTATAGACAGACACAAGAGACTTTGTAACCTCAGTCAGTAACATTAGATACAGGTCAAATTTAACAATAAACACACACACATGCACATACATACACATACACATACACACACACACACACACACACACACACACACACACACACATCACTGGTCCAAATTCCAAAGTACCTTTCTTCTTTCTAATGAGCATGAAATATTTTCTTAATTGATTTACATTTACAAATAGATAAGTACATATCAAAAATTAATTAGCAATTTCCTCTGTTATCTATGTTCAATTCCCTGATGTTACCAAAGGGTTGTATAACTCCAAATGTTACAAATTGAATGACTTTGTAAGACATGGAATTGTAAGATGTTTCCTATTTGTGAAGTAAGAATTCAGTATTGAAATCTACACCGAACACAGTCTCCAGTCTAACAAACACCACTAGTTTGTCCATAAAAAATCAAATAGAGACTATTAGGGGTGGAGCAAGATGACAGAATGGAAGGTCCTGACAATCATCTCCACTGCAAGGATACCAATTTGACAACTATCTACACGAAAAAAGCACATTCATAAAAACCAAAAATCAGAGGAGCACTCCCAGTACCTGATTTTAGCTTCATATTCCTGAAAGAGACACTAACGAGGCAGGAAGAACAGTCTTGCATTGCTGATGCCACTCCCCTCCCATCCCGCAGCAGCAGCAGCAGCATGGGGCAGTGTGGGCGGCAGTTTTGGTGCAGAGAGCATGTTGGTGTACTGGGGAGAAGGGAAGTGGCAGTACACACATTGGATTTATGTAGCGCAGATGTTCTCAATCTTGGCTGCATGTAGAATCACCTGGAGAGATTTTTACAAAAATATTCATGCTTGGGACACACCATACCAAATAAATCAGAGTTGCTGAGGTTAAGTCTCAAGTATCAGTATTTCCCAAAACTGCTTCACATAGTTAAATGCCAATGTTTAGAAATACTGATAAAGTAAGGGTTTCAGCTTCTAGACATCAGTATATTTGTTTCTGATATTTCTCCTGAAGTCTTCAGGTACTTTACATCTAAAACAAATTGCTACTATGTCATTCTTTTAAAATCAGAGGCTTAAAATATATTCACAATTTTTTTATTTCATTATTTTTTAAAGAAATAAATATGTTCTGCTAATATTTGGAAAACTATAGCTAAAATATATCTTGGCAGAATACAAGGGCATTTTCCACATGCTGGTCTGGGCGTATAGTAAACTAGACTCCCATATTGGTTTACACCAATGGCTTTAACGTGTGGTCGTGGGTGCAAGTGTGTAGGTGAGGGTAGGAAGAGGATACAGGCTAATGTTATTTCAAAGCTGAGAGCAGTTTTTCATATAAAAGGATGATATATCCTTTCTTAAGGAAAAAATTTGTTGTTGTTAATTGGCCTGTGGGTTATACAAAGGTACTGTAAACATCTTATTCTGGGATGAGAAAGTTGAGACAATAAAATGTTATTCTTTCAAGAACAAAAATGCAAAGGATTAATTTTATTCTGGACAGAGTTTCCAGAAATCCCTCTCACACACACATTTTTTGGTGGCTATCTGAGTGGTGTTCTGAATTCTTTGGTGGGGAGATATAGAAAGGGAGGTATGGTGACCCTTGAAATATGATGGCTCTGTGGAAGCACAGTTGAGAATTGTCTGAGGGTACCTGTGGAGTAGCCCAGTCTAAAATCTCTCATATACTCAATCCCGTTTCAAGTGTTTTACTTTTGTGAATGTGTGTGCATATGCTTCTCACCAATGAAAATTTGGGTTTCTCTACGCAAACCTTTAGTAAAATCTTGCTAAACCATGTGGACTGGTCATAGCTGTGCTTTGCAGAGTTAGTGAATATTCTGGGTCCATGCTTGGAAAGCAATGCCAAAGTGGATGGCAGCAACTGCCTTAGGAAAAAGTTTCCAGAAAGCAAGAGAAGATGCAGAGTAGGATGGAGATGGGATCTGGCACAAGGAGCAAGGCATTGGTAGAGGAATAACTAGAATAATTCTGGAACTGAAAAACATTCCTCAGTGGTTCTAGGAATACCTAGGAAAAGAGTGTTCCAAGACCAGACATTCAGTTACTAGGGATGGATGCTATTTGCGGTAAAGTGAAGAGTGGCTCCTGATAGCTGAAGAAGAAGAGACAACTGGATTTAATAGGAAAAAAACTACCTCGGCTTTATAACAACAACTATTTATTCTACTAGTCAACAAGCATCCATTAATTGTATTAATTGCATATGTTGATAAATATTGTATGCTTATTAATTATATATGTGTGTGTGTGTGTGTGTGTATATATATATATGTATATACATACAAACTGGGCCAGCTATCAAAAATTTCTTTAATGAGGTATGGCATTAAAATAATAAATACATAGTGAGGCACTCTGCCAGGCACTGTATGGATGAAGCTATTAATTATTATCTGCAATGGTAAGTCTTTGATAGGAAAATCAAAGACTTCTGTATTTTTAAAAGTACAAAACAGATTGTCCTATACAAGGTGTGCATTTTTATGTTTTAGTTTTATAAAGTGTTTTGCTTAATTGTTATTTTCACATGTAATATTTCAGTTCTATTTCTGGATGCAATTAAATAAAGGAGATTTATTTGCAGCTGATCCGTGGAGAATCCCTTTTAGCAGATGAGAGCATAATGAGAGGAGGTTAAATAGCCAAGACAGCCAATGCAGCTGAGGATCATCAAAGATCAGCATAGGAAGGAAATTCAGGATATAGAAGCCATCTGGCCAGAGGTAATTTAGCAAATTCTCAAAAGGAAATCTAGCTTTTGTTAACTTTAGTCACAACACATAACAGAAATGTTTTAAACTCTTTTAATAAAGTGAGTGTTTCAAGATTCTGTGGGAGGATATCCTGTAATGCTGTCATCAAACATACTGGGAATTTCCCATTCTCAAATATCCTTAGGTAAAGCTAAAAATGAGCTATTGCATGCATGACCCTATAGAATATTCAGTCAGCATACATATTATGAGCACACTTTTTCTAGAGGATATTTGCAAAAATGAAATTATAGCCGAAGTACTTATTGCATAGTTGAAGTTTTGTTACTGATGATAACCCTATATTATATATGCTCATTATATTCCCTTTGTTTTTGGTCTTTACCCTTGCTGCCCTCCCAAGGCCTCTCTTTTCTTGTATTTATCTCAGGCTGGTCCAGTGTTGGAACTGCCATTCTCATTAACATTTCTGGGAAAATGTGAGCAATTACCAAAGAAATTATAAAATTCAAGTATTCAATGTTATAGATTTTCATTCATTCTTTTAATTACATCTGAAGATGTAATGTAGTTGCAAACTACATTTGTAAAAATTGTAGTTTACAATTTGAAGACCTAAACCTTCTTGGGTTCCCTAAAATAATTACATTTTTTTCTCAACAAATATTCACTGAGTACCTCTAAGTACCAGACACTACTTTACATACTGGAGATAAAGATAAAACACTACTTTACATACTGGACAATAAAGAAGAAAACAAGACATACTGCCCCTATGAAGCTTATAGCTAGTAAATGTGTGTATCCACATCTTTACATAAAAATATTGTAGTAAAAATAAAAATTTTTAATATAATACACAAGAATGAACACACACACACACACACACACATACACACACACACACCCCTATATAACAGAAAAGGGGCATTAGTGGTCCTTGAATTGTGGAAAAAAAAAAAGGTATGTATTAAAAAGTATTCCTGAGATGCTGACAATTGAACAAAGACTTAAAGAATTTGTTTAATGTCACAGAATGCTGTTGTATGGGAACGCTAGAAGGGATTTGAACAATAGTTTGTTTTATACATAAATTGATAGAATCCTAAAAAAAAAAGCACACAGCTAGTTGATAATAATGACATATAATCCTTCAGAGAGTGGAAGACTTCCCTGTAGTGGGAGGTTTAGAAATTAGTTGTTTAATCTAAACCATCCATGCACTTGTTTTAAAGTAAATACATACTGTTGTGGTTACTCATTGAGAATTCTAGATAAAATAACAAGTTTTAAAAATAGACACTTATGAGAGAAAGGGAAATATAGCCAAATAGAAACCTCCACTGATTGCCACCTGCCACAGGAAAATCAAATTTATCAACTATCTATGCTAAAGAAAGTACCTTCATAAGAACTAAAACTCAGGTGAGCAATCACAGAACATGGTTTTAAATTCATATCACCGAAAGAGGCACTGAAGAGGTAGGAAAGACAGTCTTGAATCACCAACACACCCTTTTCTCTTTCCTCAGCGGCAGGCATATGGTGTGGAGAGAGAATCTATGTGCTTGGAGCAGGGAAAGTGCAGCAATTGTGGTACTTTTCATTGAGCTTGGTGGTGCCCTGTCACAGTGGAGAGCAAAACTGGGATGAACTCAGCCAACACCCACTCATGAAGAAATCATTTAGATCAGCTCTAGGCAGAGAGAAATCCCACATCCCAGCATCAGAACTTGAGTTTTGACAAGCCTAGCTACTGTGGGATAAAGTGCTCTGGGGCACTAAATAAACTTGTAAGGCAGTCTAGGCCACAAGGGACTGCAACTTCTAGGCAAGTCCTGGTGCTGTGCTGGGCTTGGAGATGGTGGACTTGGGTAGCATTCTACCTAGCGAGACATAAGCTAGGTGGCTAAGGTTCTGCTTGTGCTACCCTTGCCACAAACTCTGGCAGCACAGCTCACAGCAACAGTAACCCCTTCCTTCTGCTTGAGGAGAAGAAAAGGAAGAGCAAAGAGGACTTTGTCTTACATCTCAATTACCAGCTCAGCCACAGTAGGATAAGGCAATGGGCAGAGCTGTGAGGTTCTCATTCTAGGACCTAACTCTTGGACAACATTTCTAGATACACCCTAGGCCAGAAGGGAATCCTCTGCCTTGAAGGGAAAGACCCAGTCCTGGCAGAATGCATCACCTGCTGACTAACAAGCCCTTAGTCCCTGAATAATCAGTATTGATACCAAGGTAGTACACTGTGGATCTTGGATAAGACTCTGAGACATACTGCCTTCAGGTGAGACCCAGTACATTCCCAGATATAGTGGCTATGGTGAGACTCCTTTGGCTTGAGAAAAGCAGAGGGAAAAGTAAAGGAGACTTTGTCTTACACCTTAGGTACCACCTTGGCCACAGGGAGGTAAAGAATTAAGCAGGATCTTGGGTCCCCAGTTACAGGCCTTGCTTCTTAGATGATATTTCTGGACTTGCCCTGGGCTAGAAAGGAGCCTACTGCCCTGAAGCGAGAGTAGCAGGCGTGGTAGCATTCACCACGAACTGACAGAAGAGCCCTGGGGTTTAAATGAACATCTCTGGTAGTCTTGCAGTAGTCCCCGTGAGCCTACAGTGGTGGCGGCCACAGGGAGAGACTCCTCTGTCTGTGAAAAGGTAAGAGAAGAGTAAGAAATATTTTGTCTCATGGTATGAGTTCCAGCTTAGCTGCAGTAGAAAAAGTACCAGGTAGATTTCTAAGGAATTTTGCTCCAATTCCTGGCTCCCAGATGGTATCTTTGAACCCACCCAACACCAGGGGGAACTCACTACCCTAAAGGGAAGGACACAAGGCTGGCTGGCTTCTCCACATGATGTTTGTAGAGTCCTAGGGCCTTGAGTAAGCCTATGCAACAGCCAGGTAGTGGTTACAGTGGGCCTTGGGTGAGACTCACTGCTTTGCTGGCTTCAGGCCTAATGGTGGAGGCCATAGAAGTGCCTTGTCCCCCTGCCCAAGTCTAGGAGGCTCAGCACAGAGAGACAGACTTCATTCATTTGGGATAAAGTAAGGGAAAAGGACAAGAATCTCTGCCTGGCAACCCAGAGAATTCTTCTGGATTTTATCCAAGAACACCAAGGTGATACCACTATGAATGTACAAGAACCAAAGCATTACTGGGCTTGGGGTGCCCCCTAATGCAGAAACAGCTTAGATCACAACACCCAACTCCCTACAAATACCTGGAAAGCCTTTCCAAGAGGAAGGGTACAAACAAGCCCAGACTATAAAGACTACAATAAATACCTAACTCTTCAATGTCCAGATGAAAACCCACAAGAATTACGACCATCCAGAAAAATATGACCTCACCAAACTAACTAAATATGGCAGCAGAGATCAATCCCAGAGAGAAAGATATGTGACCTAACAGACAGATACTTCAAAAGTACTGTTTAAGGAAACTCAAAAACATTCAAGATAACACAGAGAAGAAATTAAGAATTTTATCAGATAAATTTAGTAAAGCAATTTAAATAACTGAAAAGAAGCAGAAATTCTGGAGTTGAAAAATGCAATTGATATACTAAAGAATATATCAGAGTCTCTAACCAGAAGAATTGATCAAGAATAATAAAGGATTAGTGAGCTTCAAGACAATGTGAACACACACAGTCAGAGGGAAAAAAACGAAAAAGAAATTAAAAAATGAAATATGCCTAGAAGATTTAGAAAATCACCTCAAAGGGAGAAATCTAAGAGTTGTTGGCTTTAAAGAAGAGGCAGGAAGAGAGAGAGAGAAAGAATGAGAATATTAAATATTCAAAGGGATAACAGAGAACTTTCCAAACCCGGAGAAAGATATCAATATTTAAGTACAAGAAGGTTGTAGAACACTAAGCATATTTAACCTAAAGAAGACTACTAATCGGACTTCTAAAAATAAAGGATAGAGAAAGGATCCTAAAAGAAGCAAGATAAAAGAAACAAATAACATGCAGCGGAGTTCTACTACATTTGGCAGCAGACTTTTCAGTGGAAACCTTACAGGCCAGGAGAGTTTGGAATGACATATTTAAAGTACTGAAGGAAAAATACTTTTACCCTAGAATAGTATATCCAGCAAAAAATATCACTGAAACATGAAGAAGAAGTAGAGACTTTCCCAGACAAACGAAAGCTGAGGGATTTCATCAACACCAGATCTGTCCTACAAAAAAAAAAAAAAAAAAAAAAAAAATGCTAAAGAGAGTACCTCAATAAGAAAGAAAAGGATGTTAATGAACAATGAGAAATTACTTGAAGGTATAAAACCCATGGTTAATAATAAGTACTTAGAAAAACAGAATATTATAACAATGAAAACTCTTACATAGAAAGACAAACAGGTTAATCAATCAAAAATAATAACAAACAGGTTAATCAAAAATAATAACTACAACAATTTTTCAAGACATAGACAAGTACAAGACAACATAAAGGGAACAACAATAAGTTAAAAAGCAATGGGAAGAAGTTAAAGTGTAGAGTTTATTAGTTGTCTTTTTGCTTGCTTGTTTTTTATGCAAACAGTGTTAAGCTGCTGTCAGTTTAAAATAATGGGTTATAACATAGCATTTGCAAGTCTCATGATCACTGCTAATCAAAAAGCAAACAACAGATACTTAAAAAATAAAAAGTAAGAAATTCAAACATACGACCAGAGAAAATCACCTTCACTAAAAGGAAGACAGGAAGCAAGGAAATAAAGAAGATAAGACTACAAAGCAACCAGAAAACAAATAACAAAATGGCAACAGTATGTACTTCTTCATCAATAATAATATTAAATTATAACCAACAATGGGCTAAACGATCTAATCAAAAGACACAGACTGGCTGAATGGATATAAAAACAAAATCCCATGATCTTTTGCCTACAAGAAACACAATTCATCTCTAAAGATACACATAAACTGAAAACAGAGGAATGGAAAAAGGTATTTTACACAAATGGAACCCAAAAAGAGCAAGTGTAGCTATGCTTATATCAGACAAAAGAGGTTTCAAGAGAAAAACTGTAAGAAGAGACAAAGAAGAAATCCAAATACAATAATAGCTGGAAACGTCAACACCCCACTTTCAGCATTGGACAGATCCTCCATACAGAAAAGCAACAAAGATACATCAGACTGAATCTGCATTGAAGACCAAATGGACCTAATAAATATTTACAGAATATTTCATCCAGTGGCTGTAGAAGACACATTCTACTCCCCTGTACAAGAATAGACCATATATTAGGTTAACAAAACAAGTTCTAAAACATTTTAAAAATTGAAATATCAAGCGTCTTCTCTGACCACAGTGGATTAAAACTAGAAATCAATAATGAGGAGTTTCAGAAATTACACAAACACATGGAAATTAATGTGTTTCTGAATGACCAGTGGGTCAGTAAAGAAATTAAGAAGGAAATTTAAAAATTTCCTGAAACAAATGATAATGGAAACACAACATAACAAAACCTATAGGATACAGTGAAAGCAGTACTAAGAGGGAAATTTGTAGCTATGAGTGCCTACATCAAAAAACAAGAAAAACTTCAAATAAACAACTTAACAATGCCTCTTAAAGAAACAGGAAAGCAAGAGCAAACCAAACCTAAAATTGGTAAAAGAAAAGAAATAATAAATAATATGTCAGAAATAAATGAAATTGAAATGAAGATAACCATACAAAATCAACAAAGTAAAAACATGTTTTTTTTTTTTTTGAAAAAGATAAGTAAAATCAACAAACCTTTAGCCAGACTAACTAAGAAAAAAAGAGAGAAGACCCAAATAAATGAAATCAGAGATGAAAAAGGAGACATCACAGCAGATACTGCTGAAATTCTTAGGGTCACTAGTGGTTACTGTGAGCAATTATTTATGCCAATAAATTTGAAAATCTAGAGGAAATGGATAAATTCCTAGACATATACAAGCTACCAAGATTGAACCATGAAGAAATCCAAAATCTGAACAGATCAATAGCAAGTAGTGAGATCGAAGCTGTAATAAAAAGTCTTCCAGCAAAGAAAAGCCCATAACCCATGGCCTCACTGCTGAATTCTACCAAACAGTTAAAGAAAAACTTACACCAATCCTACTCAAACTAAAAGATAGAGGAGGATATGAATATGTCCAAATTCATTCAATGAGGCCAGTATTACCACGATACCAAAAACAGACAAAGACACATCAAAAAAGAAAACTACAGGCCAATATTCCTCATCAAAATTGATGCTTAAATCCTCAATGTAATATGAGCAATGTGAAATTAACAACACATTAAGAAAATAATTCATCATGACCAAGTGGGATTTATTCCAGGGATGCAAGCATGGTTGCAAGTCAATCAATGTGATACATCATATTAACAGAATGCAGGACTAAAACCATATGATCATTTAAACAGATGCTGAAAAAGTATTTAATAAAATTCAACATTCCTTCATTATAAAAACTATCAAAAAGTGGGTATAAAAGAAACATACCTAAACATAATAAAAGCCATATGGAACAGACCCACATTTAGTATCAAACTAAAGGGGGAGAAACTAAAAGCCTTTCCTCTAAGATCTGGAACATGACTTTTTCACCACTAGTTTTTACCCAATGGTACTGGAATGAATTTTCTGTTCCATTCTTCTAGCTTATATTGTATGTGGTTTTGCATCTTAAAACTATTTCCATAATAATCCATATTAATACATGCATAAAGTATTTCCTTGTTCTTTTTATTTTTGGCAATTGCAAAATATTCCATTTTATGAATATACCATAATTTCTTTGATTTATTGATGGAAATTTAGAGTTTCTTTATTTTCCTATTATAAATAATGTCACACTGACTAATTATGTACACATGTAATTTTATCTGTGTAGTAGTATATGTCTAGGACAAATTTCTGGGAATGGAATTATGGTGCCAAAGGGTATACACATTTGAATTTTGATCATTGCTGCCAACTAGCCTGCATAGTGTCCCGTCCTGCAGGACAGTCAAACGGACCCTGGAAGGGGGAGTGGGAATGGAGGAGACAAGAAAACACGAGAAATGGAGACAAGACAAATAGCCTGATCAAGTCTCATTTAATAATGGTGGTGTGATGCCTTATATAGGCTGGCAGGGGAAGAGGTTGGGCCAGGGCGGTGACGGGGGGCCGGGTTCTCTCAAATTACAATTGCGCATGTGCCATGGGTTTGTAATTTTCCCGGGCGCGGGATCGCGCCTGGGCCCTAGGCTGCATATCTTCCTGGGCGCGAAAATGTTTGCGCGCTCGGGAAAGGTTGGCGCGCGCAGAAAAGTCTTGGCGCGCGCGGGAACAATTTATAATAAAGAACCCGGAAATGTGCCATCTTGTCTCCGCTTTGCGGAGATCAAGCAACAGAGGTCGGCTAATTCTGGGCCTCATGGCTCCGGACAGCGTAGTAGGGATTGCATAATTTACTCTCTCACCATAAACTCATGAAGAGCTCCTCTCTCTACAGCCTTGCCAACACAATGTATCTTGAATTTTAGCTTAGCAGGTAAGTGCAAATTATATAGTATAATAATATATTATAATATAATTTGCAGTAAGAGTCCTAAGGAGTTGTTGGTTAAGATTCAGTAGAAGTATGACTTCAGTTTGACCATAAAAAATGGTTAGGACTTGAATAAACATAAAAGAGGAGAGAGGCATTTATGAAGCATAATAATATACAGAGCAGATGGTCAGTGGAAGGAAAGGTGGAAGGAAGAAAACTATCTAAACTGAAATGTGCCATAGTACAAAGAAGACAAAATGATAAAAGGCTTATTCAGGGAGGTCAGCAGGATACTCAGGGAAGACTATATCTGCCAGCTTTCTGGTCTTTGGATATTTTTAAATCCTCAGCTAGAACTTTTTAAAGTTCTAACTGAGACATAGGGAGCCATGAATTAAGGATAGTTGAGTTTTACACTGAATAACCCTAAATTTTTCCCCTTTTCTGCTTATTCTATTGATGGCACCCTATAAATATGATGCTCATTCTGCCTGTGTCTTTGATATCTTCAATTTTGATTCTACTTTACCCCTTTTTTTATCTTGCTAATAAATATGATGAGAAGGGGACTCTTTGTGACCAGCTTGGTTGCTGGCTATTGCAAACATCAACGACTGTTACATTTCCCAACACACAGTAGTTATTCATGTAGCCCAACGCCAGTATTGTTCTTATTCCATTCTTGGCCAATTTTCAGCTATGTCTTTGTTTGAGCTTTTCCATTTACCTAAAATGTCATCCTTTCTCTTCCAGCCCTACCCAAAGCCTACTTGGCATTCAAGGACTAATAGTCACTATACACACATTGATTAATACCCTTTTCTCCTATACTTATGTGTCTTGTATAATTTTTGTAGTATTCTATGTTTTCTCATCCTATAAACTGTTTTCCCTCCAACTACATAATGTTTCTCATAATCAGAGATCATTTATTTTTCACTTCCTATTCAACACATGCTAGTTAGTCAAATGATTTATTGATACTTTTACCCAGTACTTATTGAGCACCGACTGTGTTCATTAAAAGGCAAATATATTTGCATAAAAAGTAAAATCCTTTACAACTCAGTCCTCAGTCTTCTTTCCAGCTCTCCTGATCTTCAACTTTTTATCTACCTTTAAGCTCTAGCCTTGATAAATTTCTCACCCAGTTTCTGACATATCACAGGTTGTTATTACCACAATTTTCCATCTGCTGTTCCCTGTTCCCATGCTGCCTCCCCCCACATATTTATTAGGCCAGCATCAGTTCCACCTCAGTGCTTTGCTAATGCCTCTCACAGCAGATAGGCCTCATGCTCTTGCATTTCACTAGATTGGGAGGTCCCAGAAACCTGTCTTATTCATACTTGCATACTCACAGCACAGCAATCAGAGAGTGCAATGTGGGTGTTGTATCAATTTAGGAGTTATTACCAAAAGAGAGAGGCAGAATTGAGGAGAAGAATCCTCCAGTATTTTGAAATTTAGGGATAAAGAAGCTTTCAAGAAAAACTTATGGTGAATAGGAGTGAGAACTCAAAAAGTGTGAAGAAAAATGAGAATGGATGAAGACCTTTGAATTTGACACATAAGATGCCATTAAAATACATGTGCAATAATAAAGTATTGCTACTGAAGAACTGAATATAGCTTATTTATTTAAAATTTTTGGCAATAAAAGGAAAGAAATACAAGAATTAAGTAAAGATGTCAACATTAGCAAAGGGAAAAATATTCTCAAGATAAGGGTGATTAATTTGTTGATTTTAACATCTTTACAAACTTTCATTAGTAGTTATTTTGCATGTATACTTTTTCCACACCTTTGAAGCAAGTACGAAAAAATATTATTATATTGAGATAAATTATATAAGAAGAATAATACTTAAACATTGTCACCTGCTGCTATGCCACCTTTGTTTCTCAATATAACATAATACATCCCGGTCTGAGTTACTGTCATTCCACAGAGTTATGTTTATGAAGTGCTGCCTAATAAAATATTTCTTGTTTATTGTAATTGTTCTCATTAAATTTAGCTCATTCTTCAACACATATCTTAAATTTCACCACCTCCATAAAGCCTTCATAAATACCTCTAGTTGGAATCCTTCACATTACCATACTATTTATTTCCATTTCTTAGAGCATAAATAATGGAGTCACTAATATTATTGTTTTTAAATTAATAGACTATTTTTAAAGCAGTTTTAGGCTCACAAAAAAATTAAATAGAAAGTACAGAGGTTCCCAAACATTTCCTCCTTCTTTACTCTCCTTTTCATCTATTATTAACATCTTGTATTGGTGTAGTACATTTATTACAATTGACGAATGAATATTAATACATTATCATTAACTAAAGTTCATAGTTTACATTCGCATTCACTCTTTGTGGTGTACAGTTTTATAGGTGTTACCCATGCATAACATCATGTGTACACCATTATGGTACTATACGGAATGCTTTTACTTCTCCCCCCAAACTCCCCTATGCTCTATCTCTTCACCCCTCCCCTTTTCCTAACCCCAGATCTTTTTTACTGTCTGCACAGTTTCACCTTTTTCAGAATGTCATTATCTTAGTCCCGTTTCTCCTGCTGTATCAGAATACCATGGACTACATAACTTAGAGATAAAAGAGATTTATTGGATCACAGTTCTAGAGTCTGGGGAGTTCAAGGGCATGATGCCAGCATCTGCTTGGCCATCTGGTGAGGGCCATCTTTTTGCATCATTCTATGGTGGAAAGTGAAAAGGCAAGCGAATGCACAAGACAAAGAGAAAATAGGGGCTGAACTCATCCCCTTATCAGGAACCCCTTTCCGAGATAACCAACCTGCTCCCACAATAACGGCATTAATCTGTTTATGAGAACAGAGTCGTCATGACCAAATCAGCTCTTAAAGGTCCTACCTCTCACATTGTTACAATGGGGATTAAGTTTCCAACACATAAACTTTGGGAGGTACATTGAAACCATAGCAGTCATATGGTTGGAATCACATAGTACGTAGCCTTTTCAGTCAGGCTGCTTTCACTAAGAAATGTGAATACAAGTTTTCTCCATGTCTTTTTGTGACTGGGTAGCTCATTTCGTTTCATCACTGAATAATATTACCTTGCGTGGATATATCACAATTTGTTTATCCATTCAGCTATTGAAAGACATCTTGGTTGCTTTCAAGTTTTAGCAATTATGAATAAAATTGGTATAAAGGGCCGGGTGCAGTGGCTCACGCCTGTAATCTCAGCACTTTGGGAGGCCGAGGCAGACAGATCACGAGGTCAAGAGATCGAGACCATCCTGGCCAACATGGTGAAAACCCGTCTCCACTAAAAATACAAAAATTAGCCAGGCGTGGTGGCAGGCGCCTGTAGTCCCAGCTACTTGGTAGGCTGAGGCAGGAGAATCACTTCAGCCCGGGAGGTGGAGGTTGCAGTGACCCGAGATCAGCTACTGCACTCCAGCCTGAGCAACGGAGCCAGACTCCATCTCAATAAATAAATAAATAAATAAACAAATAATTGCTATAAATATCTGTGTGCAGTTTTTGTTTGGATACAAGTTTTCAACTCATTTGGCTAAATACTTAGGAGTGTGATTGCTGGATCCTATGGTAATACTATGTTTAGTTTCAGAAGAAACTGCCAAAGTATATTCCAAAGTGGCTGTACCATTTTCCATTCTCATCAGCAATGAATGAAAGGTACTGTTCCTCAATGTCCTCACTGGCATTTAGTGCTGTCAATATTCTCCATATTAGCAATTCTAATAAATATATAATGGTTTTCCATTGTTTTAATTCATAATTCTCTGATGACATGATATTGAGCATATTTTCATATACTTATTTGCCAATCAGATATACTTCTTTGGTAAGATATCTGTTCAGATCTTTTTCCCACTTTTTAATTGGGTTTTTTTTTTATTGTTAAGTTTAAAGGTTTTTATATATATGAATATAAAAACTTTATCATATATGTGTTTTACAAATACTTTCTCCCATATGTGGCTTGTCTTTTTATTCTCTTAAACTTATATCATATTTAATTATTATAATTGAGTATAAGGTCCTGTAGGGTGGGATTTTGTCTTAGAAATGCTTTTGGTTAAATTTAATTAACTTGGCAAGCCTAATAATATTCTCAGGCCGGGCTCGGTGGCTCAAGCCTGTAATCCCAGCACTTTGGGAGGCCGAGACGGGCGGATCACGAGGTCAGGAGATCGAGACCATCCTGGCTAACATGGTGAAACCCCATCTCTACTAAAAAATACAAAAAACTAGCCGGGCGAGGTGGCGGGCGCCTGTAGTCCTAGCTACGTGGGAGGCTGAGGCGAGAGAATGGCGTGAACCCGGGAGGCAGCGGAGCTTGCAGCGAGCTGAGATCCGGCCACTGCACTCCAGCCCAGGTGACACAGCGAGACTCCGTCTCAAAAAAAAAAAAAAAAAATATTCTCATCAGACTCCAATTTCTGCTGCTGTCACAGTTTCACCGGTAAAAGTGTAGAACAGTTAAGTGCCCAGTTTTCAATGTTTGCCAACAGCTCAGCTATTCAAGAGTATATTTTAATATATAAGAAGATTATTTTTCCAAGTGTGTGTAAGTAAATAAGGGCTAATCATTTTAATTTTGTAAATGGCCAATATTTAACCTGCATATAAAAATTCCTCATTATATAGTATACAAGATTAATATAATTCCTTCAGAGAAACCAAAATAATTCTTAACTTTTAGCTTATCTTTTGTGTGTGTGTGGTTTTGATGGCTTCCATCAAAATTACTGAAAATAACATTAATGTGACCTTTTCCAACAACCAAACTACTGAGTAAGTTTTTCTGGTACACAGAAAGTTACGGTTATTGGGGTAAAATTCCAGAAAGTAAATATGAAGAAAAACATGATAAAGTCCCAACAGAAAAGACTGAAAAATGTTTCCCAAAATATCAGTCTTCAGGGATTTACTAACCAAATGAGAGTTCATCCAGTCTAGAAACTTGAAGTCACCTTCCTGAACAACTTGGATCAACCTTCTCTTAAAAGTTATAAATTTAGTTATTTATTCATCTCCTTTCCATTAACAAATTAGTTTGTTAATTTCCTTTCCTCATGGTGTAGCATGAGCCAATTGGCAAATTATGTTTTTCCCTACCTTGAAAATGTACAAAAATAATTTTTATTGTATATTAGACTATACACTTCCTGTTTTACTTTTAAAACATTTTCATTCTTTCTACAACCAGTGGTGGAATAGAAAAGGCAGTCATTATTTCTTGTCACTTATCTCACCTATTAGATATCTCCACCTGAAGCTTTCATAAATCTCAGATTCAACATGATCATTTTTCCCATCCCCAGAATCTGTTATATTTTTGTATTCCCTTAATTAATGACATTAATATATATCCTGTTTTCTATGCTAGAATCTTCAAAGTTTTACTCACCTTCAAACCGTCTTCTGATCTCTCTTTTCCTATCTCCAAGGCCATTCTCTATATTGCCTTCTAGTGTATAAATCTGATACCAATCTTTAGCCTCAAACTTTTGGCTATTGCCCAATTACCTACGGGAAGAAATGTAAACTCTTTTTAATGAAATATAAAGCCTTTCTTAAGCAGGCTTTGATAAATCTTTTCAATGTCTTCTTCCCCTCTAAACCAAAGTACAGTCTACGTTCAGTACATTAAACTCTCAAAATTCCCAAACACGAATTGTTTTTTTGATTAATATCTGCTATTTTTTCTGTCTTTTTCTTTACACCTCAAATGTTTCCTTTTTTACAAAAGTTTAAAAGAATTTCTATGACATAATTTATATTTTCCTCTGTGTTCCCACATCATTTTATTCCATTGTATTGCAATTACATTTGTGGTTTTCCACCTACACTTTCAGTTCCTCGAGAATGAGAACCAAGCCATTGAATTTTGTGTTTCCATCAACTTTGCACAGTATCTAGCACAGGGTTTGCAGTGAACAAAGGCTAAACAAATGAAAGACTGAACAAATGAATGAATGATTTGACAACACTTCGTTTACAATATAAAAAAAATTCTGCCTAAATAGAGAGGCTCTGGGATTAGTTATTTCTTATGAATACTCTATATTTATTAGTTTATTTACAAAATGCATATTACTAAGTACAAAGTTCTTTGTTTTTTAAAAAGTAGCAAGATGTATAATACCTAAACCCCATCTTCAGTGAGGAATATGGACTCTGGTAGGCAGATCCAGAAATAACAGAGTCAAGTAGAAAGTAGTGGGTACTGTGGCAGAGGTTTGCAATTCTGGGAGTTGAAAGGAGGACAAAATTACTTTCAGCTTCATAAGAAAACATGCCATTTGCTTTACTTATTACACTGTCAGTACAATTTAGACAATAGAGAGGGTAAGAAAACACATTTTGTAAACCACACAGCAGAAGCAAAGGCTGTAGATAAGAATGGTTAGATGAGTTGGGCATGACCAGATTGTGAAGGACATTAAATGTCGGGCTAAGAAGTCTGACATTTGTCCTATAAATCACAGGGAACTTTTAAGGTTTCTGGACAAAGATGTGACATGAATAAGTCTGTCCTCTACGAAAATTAATCTGGGATCAGCAGATAAAATGGACTGGAGAAGAAATAGACTAGTCATGCAGAGAACAAAATAGCAAAGTGTGAAGCACTCTTATGTGCAGCATTTTGATGTAATAGATACTTGTTGCTTTTGCCAGTGACCTCCATACTTTTTACCATCCGAACATTAGTGTTCTGTTCTCCAGCACAGAAATTCTGGAGTTTGTTTTTAAATTAGCCAGAAAGCAGACTATATTTTGATGGACTGGATGCTGCCATGATGTGGCAGTACTCAGTTGCTGGGACCTTCCTATTGCAGCCTGAATATAGAGGCACAACAAAGCATATGGAGCCCATAGCAAGATCTTAGGGATATTTTACAAGTCCTAAATCAAGCTTTGCCTCTATATCTTTGGAGTCATGTTGGTTGAAGTCAGTTTGGGGTAGGTTTTCTGCAATTGAAATAATTTTTGTACACCCATTTGTGTCACTAACAATCCATATCATTGCATGAGATTAGATATTGTGGATGAGGCATTTGAGAAGTTTCTTTTCATCCTTCCATCTTAAAGAAAGAACTTAAAATAAAAATATTCAAGGTTTAGCCGCAGGCAACAGTGGTATTCAATTCAGTCTATTTCATGAATAACAGTGACTAACAGATAATAAATTATTAATGAAAGTAAAGAGTTGTGTTGAGTTAAATAACATGGTATGCAAAAGCATTTGTAGGCTGTGAAACATAATACAAAAGTTAACTGTTAATACCATTTCTGTATTGATCTAATATTTATTGCCTCACCCATTGCCCGTTGGAATTTGAAAAGTCTTTCTCTACACTTCCTGTACACATTCAGTTTCTTCATTGTCCTTACACTGACTTTCCTCGTTTGTCCTTCTACTGCTTGAAGTAAAAAAACAATGAAGTAAAACCCATTATTTTTTTTTTTTAAATAACAATGAATTCATCTTAAAGCCCTTAAGAAAACATCAACCTAACAACGGAGGCCTCTATTGTTGCGTGTTTTACTCATGATTTATCCTCTTCAAACCTTGGTTTTCTATTTGGCAGTTTTAAAGCAATCTCCACCTTTATGTAACATCGCCCTATACTTTAAAAGTGATTTCGGCAGGGCGCAGTGGCTCTTACCTGTAATCCTAGCACTTTGGGAGGCCGAGGCGGGTGGGTCACGAGGTCAGGAGATCCAGACCATCCTGGCTAAAGCAGTGAGACCCTGTCTCTACTAAAAATACAAAAAATTAGCCGGGCGAGGTGGCTGGCGCCTGTAGTCCCAGCTACTCGGGAGGCTGACGCAGGAGAATGGCGTAAACCCGGAAGGCGGAGCTTGCAATGAGCCGAGCTCACGCTACTGCACTCCCACCTGGGCGACAAAGCGAGCCTCCACTCAAAACAAAACCAAAAAAAAAAAAACAAAACAAACAAACAAAAAAAAAACCCCAGTGATTTCACTAACAAATGAAACAACTTCTAAGCCCACTAAGAAACTTCAATTTGAATTTTAATTTATACTTCACAAAAGCAGAGTTGCTGAGTGATACCAACAGTGAAAGTAGAGGTACATGGCAAAAAAGAAATATGCTCAAAACAAGGATACAGCCGTTTATAAAACCTTATATAAATATTCCTTTTGGATTAGTCAAAGCTCAGAGCCTTCATTCTTTGAAGTTTGAAATCGGCCAGATTTTTAAAATATATTTTTCAACTTGGGAAATGTATTTTTATTACACAGTTGAAATATTTTCTTTAAGCACGACTTGTCACATCTATTATTTAAGCTTTAAAATTAGCACTTCCTTTCTCTGAAGGAATAGTCCATTTCCTCATTTCTTGTCATCTCATTTATTTAAATAAAAATTTTTTTCCTCTGAGTCCCCTGAAACCTTTTAGAATGCATTTTTTTTTAAACCACTTGGAATAATCTTTTATAATATTTACCTATGTTGCAGTTACATCTCCTTCACTTAATTGCTAAGGACTTTAAAAAGAACTATTAGTTTCTTCTTGTATATTACTGTACACTTTATTCCCTTCACTGCTTGAAATACTTATTCTCAGTGCATGTGGAATAAAATGAAAGTGAATTTTTGATTTAGTTTATAATAGAATCCTCTGGCAGTTAGTTATTTATTTTGTTTATAGCCTATTTTTGGCTCTCCTCATCTCCACCAACCCCATTCAAACACAAGCTTCAGTGGTCAGGCGCTGCGGCTCACCCTGTAATCCCAGCACTTTGGGAGGCTGAGGCATGTGGATCACCTGAGGGCTGGAGTTCGAGATCAGCCTGACCATATAGTGAAACCCCACCTCTACTGAGAATACAAAAATTGGCCGGGGGTGGTGGTGTGCACCTGTAGTCCCAGCTACTCAGGAGGCTGAGACAGGAGAATTGCTTGAACATGGGAGGCAGAGGTTGCAGTGAGACAAGACAGCACCACTTCACTCTAGTTTGGGAGACAGAGTGAGACTCCATCTCAAAAAAAAAAAAAAAAAAGAAAAAAGAAAACAAGCACCTTGAGGGCAGGAGTCTTTGTCTATTTGTTATTTGTTTCACTGGAACACAGTTCACCCAATAAATATTTACTGAAGAATGCATGATTGAATGAATAAACAATAGTGAATATAAACATTTGTCATTTTAAAAACTGAAAGTCACTATACCCTTCAATAAACAAAAACTATAGTGTAATCTCTATTTCTTGTATTTACAACCCCAAAGCTATTATCCAGAACACAAATTCTTTAGTAAAACTTGTAAGATGACATAGCAATGGGAAAGCAAAGGAAAAGCTTGATTTTTATGCAACTTTATGCATCTGAGTTTACTCACTAAATGCTTTTCTTGATATTTCCTATCTAGTATCACCTGGTCCTGTTCCCTTATTCCTTCCTTATCTTCATCATCACATCTTTCCTCTGTGATTCTTCTTAATGTTTTTTTTTTCAAGTCTACTAAATCACAGAGTGCAGATTGACCATCTCCTCACTGACTTTTCTTAGAGCAGTTGCCTGAGCAAGAGGTGCTGTGAAGTGTTACAAGAGAAAGAGGGTGAAGGCGAGGCTTTTCTGTCAAAAAGCCCGTGAATGGTGGAATATGAGCTGGGTTTTGTTGTGAGCTGGAAGAAAAATGCACAGTTGACAAAAAGAAAACCCTTTTTCATGATAGCACACCAGGGCAAGGTCTCAATAATGAGAATGAAGCGTTTCACTTATGAGGCTGCTTTCTAAATTGTGGTGTTTATTTCTAGAGTGTCTTTTCCTAAAATCAGCTGATTGGATCCCTTTTATTTGACAAAACAAAATTTGTTCCCACAAATATATTTATATGTTGAAAATTTCAGAAAGAATTAGATATGTATGGACAAACTTAAACTTGTCTTAGCCATTTGAACAAGGATAACAATAAGAGACTTACTCCTTGGAAATGAATTTCAGCTAAATTAATTTCCTAGGTTATATATTGGAAACCATTTTATTGGAGTTATTTAAACCAACAGACATTTCTATAACTTCTAAAATTCAACAGACATAAGATTTATTGAAGGATCATGGCTAAATGTAGATTAAATACAGTCAGTTTTGTTTGGGACCTGAGATTTTATGTTTCTATTAAACTCCTAATAAGCTTCCAAGTGATTCCAGTGATGTTGCTGATTTGCATTTCATACTTTGAGTTACAAGACTTTAGAAATGTTGGTTTTTTTAAACATTTTTAAAAAGTGATTTATTTTGTAATACCTAATTATTTTATTCTGGTCTTCCTATTTTTTTTTAAATCAATACTTTCAATTATTTATTATGCTGTTTAACTAAAACACATGATGCGTCTGATTAAATTTTAAACATTTTTTCTTCTGGGATTTTTTTTCTCACTAAACTAAAATGAAAAAAATAGATAAATAGTGTAATATTCTAGAGTTGGATGAAAAGCTAAGCATGTCTTACCTTTTTGTTTTACAGTCCCTCCACATAAAGACCAGGGAGTTTACACCAGTCAGTTACTGCCTGAGCTGAGAGTAAACTTTTTCTCCTTCTCTCCTGTCTCCTACTTTAGAGCACTTTCAGCAAGCCATGTTGCATACAACAGACTCAGTCATATGTTTTCCTGAATGTAGAGTGTTATAAATCTCCTTTCATTTTTCTCAAGTCCATTTTCACCAACATATTCTACTTCCCCTAAGGTAAAAAAGTTGGAACCAGGTTCAGTTTTTAGTTTCATTTGACTAGCTAATGAGTTAAAAAATTTCCATATTCAGCAACATTGATTAGAAATGTTTTTCTACTAGGTGTTGAGTTTTCAGAAACATTTTAAAGCATAACCATACTGTTAATGAATTTTTAGAAACACCATTGGAGACTTTTGTCTCTAAAGTACCACCTTCATTGTAACTGAATATTTTCAGGTCAGTGGTGGGGCTAAAAGATGGAATTCAGAGAGATTAACTCAGTTTAGCATTCAAAATTGCTTTAAAGTAATGATGCTGAAAACATATACCTTTGAAAAATTATATGTTACTGTATTAAAAAATTGTCATGAGTTCTGGTTGCCTGGAAATTATAAAAATATTATTCAACAATGAATAGCAGTCCTAATTTTGTAAAGTAATATTTTCTGCAGCTTTGGTCTTCTATATAGCCTTTTGTCTTTTGAGGCATAAAATGCAAGCCAGTTAGCAAAATGTATCAACTTAGAGATGTTGAAAAATGCAAGCACACATTTTACTGAAGTTTACATTGAAGACATAGGAAACTATTTTATCATTAGATGAATGGTAATTTTTTTTTTACATTGAGAGAAAAATATTGTAATTTATTGACATAGTTGCAAAGAGTTACCTAAATATTTGCTAACAAAAGAGTGTTTCATTTGTATTTTTTAATCTACCTAATCTAGATGAATCTGGCTTTCTTGCAAACAGTTTTTACTCTGTTGTCAAAGGGTGTCTTCTACACTCTGATCATATGACTCCCCTGTCTAGAATTTGTCAATGGCTCCCATAGTTTGAGTCCAAAGTTCTAAGTTCTTAGCTTCTTAGCCCAATATAGCCTTTAATGTCGTGACTCCCACCTACCTCTCTCTAGGCTCATCTCCTGCTATTCTAAGTCTAACTGTAATCATCTAATGATCCAGTGTTTAGTGGAGATATTCTGTAACCCAATTTTTACTTTTTCCAGTTATGCTCTCCAACCATAGTACATCAGACTTCCCAACTCACTGAATAGTAGATCCCATTACAAAATATGAGTTTGTTTATGTCGTTGATACTTTTGATTATTTAAAATATCTTCGTTTTAGAATTCCAAGCTCACTTATTTTAAATCTCTTTGACTTCCCTCCCCTAGGGCCCACTGTTTCTCTGTTTTAGGGAGCTTGATTTGCTAAATCCTCTTCTCAATCCCTCACCTTAGAGTGAAAAGTGCAAGGCTGCCTCTAGGACACTTCCTTTCCCCCTTGTTTCCTGGCTCTAGCCCCTTCCCTCCTATGCTGGGGTAGGGAGGAGCAAGGCTTTTGTAATTCATTGTTGGTAGTTGCTGCTTTTCTGGGTAACAATGACAGGCCATTAAGGCCTCTCTGTTGTTGAAATCCAAATGCTTGAGTCCTTCAGCAGGTCCTCCCATGGGCCCTCTAACTTGACAGTTCCAAGAAGTGACAGCTGGCTCCACCTTGGCCTCTTCCACCCACTTCTGTCACTGTACCACCAGCCTCCTGCTACTTGGGTCCCCTCACCCATCATTGTGTCCTGTTTGTCTGACATTGGACAGATGCCTCGAGTTTTCATTTGTCCACAAACAGCTCACACATTCTTATCATGCCAAATGTTTGGCTCAGAGGCTTTACCATGCTATGCATTACCTTCCCCCGTGCCCTGGCATATTTCTCCAGGTCTCTTGTTCTTGTATTCGAGGAAGCATGGGTGGGAAAATCAAGTTCACAATCTATACATATGTCTAAGCAGGTGATAAGATACCAGTCTCTCTTTCTTGTCAGGCAACCCTAATGTCTACAAATGACCCTTTTGGGGCCCCTTTACAACGGACATGTCTTCTGTTAGATGTGGGGACAATCCTTCCTTTCTTCTCCATGGGGAAAAAGAAGGAAAATCCTGTTCATACGAACACTACTCTCCTAACTTTTCTCTCACTGCTCTGTTTCAATTCTTGTCAACTCAACACCTCACTGTCCTCATAGGCCCTGTTGGCTGATTCCAGGGCTCAGGAAAACCTCCATCCAATATCATATAGCTCGGTCCAGTGAGCATGTGTCCCAAAAACAGTCACTCTGGTTCAAGATTCCCTTCTAATCACTCTGCCTCCATCTTCCCTTTTACAGTTGTCTTAGAAAGCTTACCCCCATGCTCCACCTTCTCAGTGACTATGTCTCAATTCTAGTACAATTTTTTGCTTCTTTCAATGCATTAATGACACAGTGACTATTTCTATAATCAGTAGAAATATTTGACTTACTTGTCTTCCTTCCAAAAGACTACAAGCTCTTTAAGGGCAGGAACTATTTACTAATGAACTTTGTATCTCTAGCATTTAATACAGAGATTACTGTACAGATTATTAGAAATGCATGTGCATTTAAAAAAGAAGTGGACCTGTAATCCCAGCACTTTGGGGGGCTGACGTGGGTGGATCACTTGAGGTGGTGAGTTTGAACCAGTCTGACCAATACGGAGAAACCCCGCCCCTACTAAAAACACAAAAATTAGCTGGGCGTGGTGGTGCATGCCTATAATTCCAGCTTCTCGGGAGGCTGAGGCAGGAGAATCGGTTGAACCCGGGAGGCAGAGTTTGCAGTGAGCTGAGATTGCACCATTGCACTGCAGCCTGGGCAACAAGAGTGCAACTCCATCTCAAAAAAAAAAAAAAAAAAAAAGTGGATAAAATAGTATTATATTTAATTATACTGGCTGGGTGTGGTGGCTCACGCCTGTAATCCCAGCACTTTGGGAGGCCAAAGCAGGCAGATCACCTGAGGTCAGAAGTTTAAGACCAGCCTGGCCAACATGATGAAACCCCATCTCTAACTAAAAAAATACAAAAATTAGACAGGTGTGGTGGTGGGTGCCTGTAATCCTAGCTACTCGGGAGGCTGAGGCAGGGAGAACTGCTTGAACCTGGGAGGCCCAGGTAGCAGTGAGCTGAGATCGCGTCACTGCACTCCAGCCTGGGTGATAGAGCTAGACACTGTCTCAAAAATAACTAACTAACTAACTAAATAAATAAATCCTGCTAATAGCTTGAATTGCAGTTAAATAATTAGATACAAATAAAATAAATTTCATGATTTTTAAAAAAAATCACAGAAAAGTAAAACTGATGTACCACCTTTATGTTGCTGAGCAACAAGTATACAAAACACTATCAACTTGATTATGTCCTTATGGTTACTTTAAAAAAACTATTTGTAGTTAATCATAAAGCGTATTCATAAAATAAGTAGTGTGGTAAATCAGAACTAGCATAGTTTTTGAAATCCAAAGCCCTAGAATCAAATAAGTTCTGCCACTTATTATCTGGATAACCAGTCCCCATACCTTTCTGAGTAGAAATTAATAATAATAATTTACCTGGAAGAGAGCATTTTAAGGATTAAATAAGATAGTGCATGTAAAGTCTTCAAAAATCTATAAAGGCATAGCTATGTGCACCTACTGTGTACCCACAAAAATTACAATTAAAAATTTAAAGTCTCTAAAGGATTATAGAAAATACAAGCATTATTTATCATTTGTGATATTTCAACATCTCCATAAACCTGGAAAATTTCACCATTATCTTGTAATATTGGGTATTATTATTGAGGCTATTTCTGAATGCATATAGTAGTAAATAACCTGTAGAAAATTTACTGTTTTTGATTAATGCCAGTGGAAGAAACAGCTAATGCTTATTCTTAAAATTATGCTATTTTTTTCCTGATCAAAATGATCAATGATTTTCCATGTTTTCATCAGTCACACTCACAAGGCCCATGGTACTTGGAGTTTTGGCTCAACAGCTTACCTAATCTGAAGATGAACAAATGAGTTTTTGTTTCTTATTTCTGTTCTCCTAGTGTCAAGAGTAATAGACACCATGTCTCTGGGAAAGCAGGTAACCCATAAAGTTGCTTGACTGATTACAAAACACACTAATTCTATAAGTAACTTCTAAATCAGTGCAAAACTGTAACTTCAAGTGCTTCTAAATGAAAATTCAATACGGGTCGGTTTTGAAGGTGTTCTCTACAAGGAAGAATGCAAACTTAGGTTTGAAATCACTAAATCTGAGAACTACTTACAGCTTTTACTCTTCTGATATTCCTTTCATCTGGAAAAGTGGAATGGGAAGTAAGCCCTTTGAAAGGTGTTTTCCTGTAATGCTGAAACTTAAATCTGTCTTCTGACTAGGTTGACAATGAAAATTGTTTTAAGTGAAAATAAATGACTAGAATGAGTAGGATTTAAAAGTTTTCCTGTCCTAGAGAGGGCCATTTGACTTTCTCAACACTGCATTCTGTGTACCTGAAAATGTTCCCACGGAGATTTTTGTTAAAAATCTTTTTGTTAAAAATCTCTATAGTAGTGTCCTTTAGGCCAGTTTTATGAGCAACACGGTCATATCCATGTGTGTATATTAAATAAAAACTTTAAAAATCTGAATTATTATTTTACATTTCCAGTGGGCAGTCTTTCTTAAAGATTATTTGGACTTAAAATTATTAAGATTATCGGGTCAAGTAAGAGAAACTGAGTTGAGGGAATATAGAGGAGAGACTTAAAGCTCTAGTAAATGTATCATGCTAGAAGAAATGCTTTAAATAGGAAAAACTTCACAATACAGTGGAAAGTTGACAACTGAGTTAGAATAAGCCCAGTATCATGCTAGAAGAAATGCTTTAAATAGGAAAAACTTCACAATACAGTGGAAAGTTGACAACTGAGTTAGAATAAGCCCAGTTATATTGCCAAGATAAGTCACATTTCTTTTAAATATACCTAATATTAATTTGAAGGGAATTAGCAGTCCAATAGCCCACCTATTAATTTACCTTTACCCATTTTTTATTGAAATTTTATTTCAGGACAGGCCAGGTATATGTATAAATATATGTATATGTGGGTATATATATGCATGTGTGTATGTCTATGTGTTTGTATGTATGTATGTATGTAGATATAGGTATATACAGAAAGCATATACCTAAAATGATACATTCAAAGGTTTGTTTAAAAGATTATTTGTAGACTACTGATTACATAAAATATTACAAGATGAAACTTTTTTTAGGCTCTTAGGAAGCAGTCAAACAGGGAGAAAGACATATTTTGGTGAGATACTTAGATGTCTTTATCATTATTATTGACAATTTTGAAAAAAAAAAGATACTGTCTTGTCACTAACTGAGAAACTTCTGTTTGAACTGTGGTGACTATGAAGTTTTTGGCAGCAGAACCTAGTTGAAGAGGTCAGGCTTACTTCCCTTGCCTAGATCTCAATGAGCCTGGGATAAAAAGAGTATAACAGGTTATACTGTTCTTAGAATTGGGAAGTGATGGTTGAGTACAAGTTTTAAAAACTATCTAATTCTCTCCTTTTGATAATCTGCACATGATATCATTTGTTCTTCCACCCTATTTTTTTTTTTTAATTTTATTTTTGATGCTGAAGAGAAAAAGAAGCCAGAACGTTTGAGCAATCCAAGCTACTTCCTCCTTCCTGGGTCAGCATCTGTCTCCTTTCCACTCTACCCTCTTCACTTCTAGCATTATTTAAGATCACTAGATCCCTACCAGTGATCTCAATCCCCTCTCTTTTCCCCAAACACCCAATCCCCTTCTATCTTGTAGTTTGGTCAATGGTGATCCCCACATATTGGAATCTTCACTGCCATCCTTGACACCATCTTACCCTCTTTCATATTTAAATTAGTGCGTACTTGTCCTCATAAGCAGCTTCTGTTCTCCACTGACATCAGTCTTGTAATATGTCCCAACACTTCAGTTTGCTGTCTTAAAGAAGACCAAAGGATGAGTCATCTTAGAGAAGTGAGATATAGTACATACAATTTTCTTGGACAGCGGGGAAAAAAGGTGGGATAGTCACACATCACCCAACAAAACTTATTTTTTAAAAACACTTGTGATGTATGTCTTTATCTTTCTCAAAATCAGGCCTTTCTACTTGCCCCCTTTCTTTCCTTACCATCCCCTATGAGAAGAAAACACCCATATAATTGTTGCTACTTAGCCTGAGTCCAGCAATAAATGAAGTGTGGAGGAGACCTGACCCAACTGTAGCCTGAAACAGCCATTCCCAGCCAATGTGCAAACCCCTGAGCACAAAATCAACCTGCAGACCTGAAAGCTAGAAATAAATGTTTGCAGCGACAGGACACTAAGATCTTGGGTTATTTTGGCAGCACCTGACTCATGCAATAACCTATAAACTTAAAAATTGGTCTGAATATGAATATGCATTAGATTAAGTAAAGCAAGTAAAATTAGAACAAAGGGGAAGCAGACAGAAAAAGAAAGACATGACTTAATGTTTTAGGCATTTTACATATTTTATCTCCTTTTATTCTCACCAGCACTATGATCTACTTAAACTCATCTCCAATTTATAGATGAAAAAGCTAAAGGATATATACACGATCTTATCAGTAGCTACCTCTGGAAAACATGTTAAGGTTGCTATGTGGGAGAATGCTAC
Organism: Piliocolobus tephrosceles; assembly: GCF_002776525.5. NCBI lineage: Eukaryota > Metazoa > Chordata > Mammalia > Primates > Cercopithecidae > Piliocolobus > Piliocolobus tephrosceles. The sequence goes on from NC_045443.1 coordinate 20,414,130, forward strand.
TGGACTTTCACTTCCTATTTGTTTATGTGGTTTTTCATTATAAGAATGATATTGATTTTAAAAATGTTTTTCTCAACTTTAATAATTGGAAATAAGGAAACTGAGGCTGTGTGGAGTTGAGTAAGAAGCAAAATGGGGACCTAATGCTACACACAAATCTACTTTAACTTGTGCACATAAAGTTCTCTTCTCCTTTTGAGTCATAGCTATACATGGGGCAGAGTGATGGGTAAGCAACTATTAATCACTTTCCTGTCCAATGATTGATCACTTTCCTGTCCCTAGTATCGGCTGGCCTATTTCCACCTATCCTTATCTGCATCCCTTCTTCTCCTCATTGAAAATCTTCCATTTTGCAACTAAAGGCGTTCTCCCCATCCCCATTAGTTGAGGTGAAGAATAACAATGCTCATGCTTCACACATATTAGACTTTGTTAGAACTCTGGCCAGTGTGCTTTGAAATGCTAAATGCTCCAGCATCCGGCCTGCAGATGACCCTGTAAGAAGGTGCTGTCTGTACACTGGTAGCTTTCAAAGTTGAAATCACATGAATTAGAGAGCTTTGTTCTAGTGGTTCGTTTGCCATTAAGGACTTTGACCCTATTTTTGTTAGCAGTTCTGCCATGGCATTTAAATTGCACATCTTGCTTGTTGATGTCTAAGAATAGAATTAGAGTGTTAACAAAGCTGAGAATGTTTTCTCGTTCCATTTCCCAAGAATATGTAGGGTGTGAAGATGATGAGCAGAATGTGTTTTCCCATCATATCCTCCACTGGTAAACAAATCTGGAGAGTAAAACCATTCTTTCAGGCTTTCATCTTCTAACTTCAGAAAGAATTTCTGACATCTCTACCATTAGAAGAGCAAATATAGGCTTATCATAATATATTAATTAAATCAGAAGGATCTGCAGAAGGAAAAAGCATCTCTGGAATATGTCACATTGTCCAACATGAAATATTTGATTCTTTCTTCCAACAGCAGAACTAGATCTTAAAACATTGTATATCAGGTGGTAATCGCCCATAAACTTTAAGTGACCAAAGTTACAGTGGCACTGATGAAGGCATAATTTATGTGCTCTTGCCATATAAGACCACAGAATAGGAGAAAGCAAACTTACTGAAGTCTGTGATTCCCAGAGTAGTACAACAAGTGGAAACTAGGACTTTTGGAATTTAAACAAGAAATATATCCCAGAGAAAAGCCTCTTGGCTGTCCAAGAAGGTTTTAGCAACCTTATAGGCTTTGGTGATCATTTTAATATGATGGTGATTGCAATCTTGGCTTGAAAGGTGTGATAGAAGAACACTTCCAAATATTTATACAGAGTAAGCCAAAGTTTTTAGCAAAAAAAATTCAAAACTTTCCACTAGGGAGTATGACTACATAGTCAAATTTATTTGCAACATCTTTTTATGCATACAGTCATTTAACAACAATCTTAACAAAGTTATCAGATGATGAAAGAATAGAATTCATATTTTATTTTGGAATTTAAGACAAAAATATATTGCCTCTTTGCTTTCACAACATATAATCAATTTTTTGTGATAAAAAATAAAGTATTAAGTAGTAAAATAGCACAATTGAATCTTCTCTTACAGTACTTTTTTCATTTTCTGACAGACTCATGCAGAGGGGTTTTCTCCCTAAGTAGATCTAGTGTGTTGCTAAGTTCTGCAAACTACAGAGGGATTGAGACTGAACAAGAATTATTATAAATTCCATTTGGAGTGACTTGTGTTAATAACCAAGTATGACATGTTGATAATAGAGTCAAATGACCGACTGAGCATTTACCTCACATGCCAGCGCATTGTTCACATAAGGTCATAGTGATATTGACAAGGTGTTAAATATGAGTGTTACACCGACAAAAGCAAAAATATGTAGTTGGATAAAAATCACAAACATTGCTTTTAATGTATAATTTTGAAGTGTAATATGGAATTTGGGTTACAATTCTCTCAGCAATTTCACAAGCCAAGAAGCACAGATGTGTCGAGTTTTAAAGATTTTAAAAAACCCAAATTTCCCATAACAGAAACTAAGAAAACTTCTTTGATAAGAGAGTGAAACAAGATCTTTTCTTTCTCTCTAAGAGGAGAACGTTGATTGCTAGATCAGAGAAAAGAAAGTTGAAAATACATACTTTTGCCATAAACTGTCTGTTTAAGCCTTGCATTTTACAAGTATACAATATAAAAAATTTGTGTAACTTTTTATTTCTTTATTTACAGTGGCCAAATGAATAATACCAAAACACTTGTCCATGTGTGTAGAGCTAATGTAGTAAAAATTTAATAATGTAACTGCCATAATTTCAATGACAAGAACGTATCAGCTCTCCTTTTACTTTTCAAACTAACATTCAAATGGTTGAAATGCCACTGCTAAGGAAATATGTGTATATTTAAATAACAAAATTTAATGAAATATTCTCCAAAGCCAGCATTTTTATAATATCTCTTAATTTTAGTATCTTTTGAAAGAAGATAAATTTGGAGGAAAGAATATGTGCAAGGGTATATGCAAAGTCTTCAGTTAGTGGAGGATATTTCACGTTGCACTGGGGTCAGGTTGGCTGTTTACATACTATGTGAAATAGATCCAGGACCAGTACAGGTAGGCACAGTAAGGAGACAGACACTGGCACGTTTTAAGGGAAGAAAGATCCTAAGGTTTCATTTTGAAGATGGAGCAGTCTGCTTCTCAATGTGAAATTTTCCATGAATGGAACTGTTAGAGCAGCTAGACAATCACTCAGCACAGTTGTTGCAGAAACACCTACAGTTTTCCACTGGTGGGTTTCTTTGGGGGTAAAAGAGGATGATTTGTCAAGGAATAGAAAGTTGGAGGCCCCAGAGAGACTCCAAACTTTAGGGAAAATATATCCCTATAAAATAGAAGTCCCACTTTGGATAAATACATTCAGTATTCATTCCTATATACTTTCTGTGGAAGTGATCCACAGTATTAATGATGTAGAAATGTCTCATTGATTACAGCATCTCCTAAGGGCTTAGTTAAGAGTGGAAATCTCTTTAAAACATCAGTGTAGGCCGGGCGCGGTGGCTCAAGCCTGTAATCCCAGCACTTTGGGAGGCCGAGACGGGCGGATCACGAGGTCAGGAGATTGAGACCATCCTGGCCAACACGGTGAAACCCCGTCTCTACTAAAAATACAAAAAACTAGCCGGGCGAAGTGGCGGGCGCCTGTAGTCCCAGCTACTCGGGAGGCTGAGGCAGGAGAATGGCATAAACCCGGGAGGCGGAGCTTGCAGTGAGCTGAGATCCGGCCACTGCACTCCAGCCTGGGCGACAGAGCAAGACTCCGTCTCAAAAAAAATAAAAAATAAAAAAATAAAACATCAGTGTAGACTGGAACTCATATAAGTTGTCATCTATCTGCAACATATTAAAATTAATGTGCTCTGGCATTGCTGCAACTTTTGATAATCAATAAGGAGGACTGAATAAAAAAGCAGAATAAAGACAGATTTATTGAAGTTTATTTAACACTATGTAAGGAAAGAGAGACTATATCAAGCATTTCTATGTTTCATGTTTATTTAAGTGTAAAACCGTATCTTACTTCTGTTTAAGCTCAAGCATAGGAATGCAAATTGTACAAATTTTCCTCTGAGTAGGCAGATTTTAAAAAGGCATACACCTTCTGGGAAGATGAACTAAAAGAAGTTGCTCCACTTGGGGACTGCAGTTCTCCTCTAGGGTGGAGCTTGGTGAGCAGAGCACAAGCAGGATTTGAGGCTCTACTTGTCTCTTGTCCGAGTACCTTTGGGCATTATACAAATTGCGCGTAAGTGAAGAAATAGCCTATGTTAAGTTAATTAATAAATTAATGAATAAGTAAAAACATGGGGCATTCTAATTGTTTTATAGTTTCCAGAAAGATGTAATATTAGGAAAAAAGATTCAGCCTGAAAAAATATTTCCCAGAAGACTAAAGCGGTTATTTTTCCCTGATTCAGTGAACATCAGAAAACTTTCTAATTAATTCTTGGTTTCCAGCTATCCTGATTCTGGGAGTCCTGTAAAGCAATGATAAATATATTGATTGCTGTAGATACAGTTGTAATCTGTAAGATATAAAATGAATGGCTTTTTCTCTTTCTTTATTGTGGGTTCAGAGGGCAATGTTTTATCTTCTTCTATTTTTCCAGATATAACTTTATTCCGCCTTTAAACTTCAGAGTTCCAACTTCAGAGTTCCAGCTTCAGAGGACGGAGCATTAGGTGAAGGAAGAGTTAAGCCTTGGTAGCAAAAGTGATGACATGTCCTCTGGTTCACTTCTGGGTTTCTTCCCAGGCTGATTCATAACCTCCAAAATAAGGTTAAGTAACACAATAGGCTTGGACTCAGCACCATAAGCTGTTTTGGAGGTGTGATTAGATCTTCACCTGAATCCTGTATTGTCCTGTGCATCATAGTATTCCATTAAATTCGTTACATAAATGTAGAAAACACTTAAATCAATCATTTGAGAATTTGGGTAACGTCAATCAGTCTCCTGTAGGCTAAATACGTGTAAGTAGTTGAGAATAGTGATAGAATGTGTAAAACTAGACACTGGTTCAAAAAGGCTCTAACAAGTGATTGCTGCTTTGTAAAATGCTACCTAAACACATCAGCTGATCAATGCTGCATAACTACAAGCAAAGTTTACATTATTTGGTAGTCTTGCCATTAAAAAAATGTAGGAGGAATTTTGGCAAAGGCAGGCAAAGGCATCTAAGTGAACAACACAAATGACACAGAGACCATGTGCTAAAGTTAAGGCACCTTAATCAAAATCATAACATATTAGATTCCTAATGTCTCAGTGTCCAACAGTGGAAGGACCTAGCAAAAGTTAGGAAGTATAATTGTGGAAAGTTTAACAGTCTAAAAATGAAGTGAGATATAGTATAGTTATTTCTTTTTTGAAGTCAGGCATAATAACCCAAAAGGAATCAGGGCCATTTAATATATAAGCAACATGCCTAGAATACCTCAATGGCCCCTGGAGGCATTCCTACCTTACTAGAGAATTCTGCCATTATTTTGATGATAACAGTGATGCATGAAAATCTTTCATTCTATTCACTTTTTTTCAAAAAATCAGAAAATTTGTAATTTCTGAAAAATTGTTAAAATATGAAGTAAATAAATATTTCTTACTGTTAGAGCAATGTTTTCTTACTATAATAAGAGTATGTATGTGATTCAGTAACTAGTTGCAAAAATCATTTCATTATGGCTTGGCATTCCCAGGATACAGCGATGAAAGAAACAATAAATAATAAAGCCACTATGTGATGAATACTTGTCCAAATGAAAATGCCTCTGATGATACCCTTTTAGAGGACAGGAATGTTATTAAGCTAGTGGAACATCTAGTACAGTTCCAGCTAGGTGGGGTCAGGGCCCATGCTGGTAGGCTGATGTCTATGCCATACCAGTTGTTAAACATACTGAATATCATTCCTCCAGCAGAACCTGACACCTCCCATTCAACATCCTTTCTATAGCAGGCCCCCATTTCTGTACTGGCAATACCTCCATCCTAGTCTTAGCTCAGACTTCTCAACAGCACTCCACGCTTGGCCAAAGTTAACAAAGACACAAATAATACACTGTGTGTTATCTTGTAGTAAACAGAGAGGCTTTCCATTCTACCATGTTACAGCTGTGGAATCTTGGGTGACTAATGAGCTTCACTTTCCCTGAGCTTCCTCACTTTTTAAACAGCTTTACTGAGAGATAATTCAAATATGTATTAGGATTCTAGAAAGCGAACCAACAGGATGTATGTGTATGTGTGTCTGTGTATGTGTATATATACATATATGATACATATATATGTATATATATAAATACAAAACATATATATAAAGAGAGGTTTATTTTAAGGAATTGCTCATGTGATTGTGGAGGCCTGGGAAGTCCAAAATCTTCAGGGTAGGCTGGCAGGCTAGGGATACAGGGAAGAATTATATAGTTCACCTCTAGTTCACCTCCAAAGGCAGTCTGCTGGCAGAATGTCTTCTTGCTTGGGGAGGTCAGTTTGCTTTTATTAAGGTCTTCAACTAATTGGATGAGGCTTGCTCACATTATGGGGAGAGTATTATGTCTGATTTACTCAAAGCCTACTGATTTAAACGTTAATGTAATCTAAAAATACCTTCACATCTAAAATAATTTTTCACTAAATAGCTGAGTACCATGGCCTAGCCAAGTTGATACATAAAATTAAACATCATACCATGCAATCACTCATTTAAAATGTATAATTCGATGACTTTTAGTATATTCACAGATACATGCAACTGTCATTGCAGTTAATCACAGAACATTTTCATCACCCTCAGAAAGAAACCTTATACCCTTTATATATGATCTGCCTGTCTCCTCATTTGCTTCAACCACAAGCAAACACTAATGTACTTATTGTCTCTATAGATTTGCCCATTCTGGACATTTCATATAAATGGAATCATGTAATATGTGGTCTTTTATGACTGATATCTTTCACTTAGCATAATATTTCCAAGGTTCATCTGTGTTGCAGCATGTATCAACACTTCATTCCTTTTTAGGGTTTAATAATATTTCATTTTTTATCTATACATCTGTTGATGGACATTTGAGTTTCTTCAATGTTTTGGCTCATATAAACAATGCTGCTATAAATATGTGCAAGTTTGTGTGTGTGTTGGGGGGGATGGGGGGACATATGTTTTCATTTCTCTTGGAAATATACCTAGGAGTAGAATTGCTGGGTCATTTGCTAACTCTAGTTTAATTATTCGAGGAACTTTCAGGCTATTTTCCAAAACATTTGACACTATTTTGCATTCCCACCAGCATTGTAAATGTTTTCAATTTCTTCATGTCCTCACTAACATTTATTATCTAAAAATTTTATTCTAGCCATTATAGTGGTTGTAAGTGGTATCTGGTATCTGTCACTTTACAACCGTGATTTTGATTTGTATTTGCCTGATGACCAATGATGGCAAAAACTAGCATCTTTTCATGTGCTTATTGATCATTGTTATATCTTCCTTAGAGAAATGTCTATTTAGATCCTTTGCTCATTTTTTAGTTATTCATCTTTTATTATTGAGTTATAAAATCCTTTATATATTCTGAATACAAATCCCCTGTCAAATACATAATTTGTAAAATATGTCCTGTCATTCTGTGGGTTGCCTTCTCACTTTCTTGATGGTGTCCTTTGAATCACAAAAGTTTTAAATTTTGATAAAGTCAAAATAATCTGTTTTTCCTTTGTTTCTCATATCATATCTAAGAATCCTTTGCCAAATCCAAGGTTATGAAGATTTAATCCTATGTTTTCTTCTAAGAGTTTCGTGGTTTTAAGTCTTACATCTAGTTTTATAACAAATTTTAAGTTAATTTTTATGGATGATATTAGGTAAGGACCCAACTTTTTTCTTTTGCATGTGGCTATTCAGTTGTTCCCAGCACCATTTGTTGAAAAGACTCTTCTTTTCCCATTTAGTGGTCTTGGAAATCTTGTCAAAATCTATTGACTAATGACACATGATTTTATTTCTGGACTCTCAATTATATTTCATTAAACTATACATCTATTCTTGTATCAGTATCACATGGTCTAGATATCTGTTGCTTTATAGTAATTTTGTAAAACTCAAGTATGAGGTTTCATACTTTTCTCCTGTTTTTTCAGGATTGTTTTAGCTATTCTGTGTACCTTGCAATTCCATATGAACTTTAGAATTAGCTTGTCATTAAGCTGCAAAGAAGTCTGGTGAAATTCTGACAAGAATTGCATTAGATCTGTAGATTAATTTGAGAAATATTGCCATCTTAACAATATTAAGCCTTATAATTCATAATCATGGGTTTTTATCACTTATTTAGAGCTTCTTAAATTTTCAACAGTTTTATTATTTTTAGACTATACAATTTGCATTTATTGTATTTAATTTAGTCTAAGTATTTATTCTTCATGATGTTACTGTAAATGAAATTTTCTTAACTTCATTTTCAGATTGTTGCAAATGAAATCAATTCCTTTGGGACGAGACTAGTAGCTGTCTATTTTATGGCCTACCTGTTGCTCGGGCAAAACTTCTGACCAAGGGCTCTAGAGCTGGAGGTGAGGACAATGGCACAATTCTCTCTGGCTGACACCCTCTCTTTACAAGTTGAGTACTACGTGGAGGTGGCGGGCAGGCAGTAGCCTTCCTTCTCAGCTTGCTTCTTCTGTCATGGAAACACAACCTTATGAACTAGAGCAAGGTGATAGTATCCCAGTGTTCCCATTGGCACTGCACTCAAGGTCAAGACCTCTATTACATGAGTGGGAGCTGGACATTAGAAGATAGCCCTCACCTCATAATAATACTCACCAGGAACTTAGCCTCAGCAACCAGCAGCTGGGGGCAAGATGAGAAAAGCTGACATCCTACTCCTCCCTGGAAGAAGGCCCTGTGCTCTTCACTGCACCAGATTGAAGTGGAGTCTTTGGCTTGCTGAGCTGGGAGGAAGGAGGGAGGGAGTGGTCTTGGTTCAAATGCACCTGACTCCCACTTTTTTTTTAAATAGGATTTTATAGTTTTTCTTAGATAGATGTTTATTCATTTGCTATATTCTTTTAGGACAATTTGCAGAGATTTTAGATGATTGCATTTTTATAATTTTCATGAATTTCACAGGGACCAGTTCTGCTAAGCTCTTCAAGCTGTCACACTACTGTATGATAAGTATTTGTAAGGGTCCTGGGCCTTTACAAATCAGTAAGTGATAGTAGTAAATATTTTGGAGCATTTACTATGCTCCAGGCACAATTCTTTGGTTATTAATTAATTTACTTATCATAATACCCTGTGAAGTAGGTAAGCCTGCAAAATCTACATTTTTAACCTCACTGCTACCCTATTTATAAAAGATTGGATGCCTAAGCCTATATTTACATATATGCATAGTGAGATTTTTCCCAACATGTGAATAGAAGTTTCCTCTGGGTAGTGGCATTTTCATAATTTTTACTTTCTCCTTCCTATATTTTGAATTTTTTGATTTTTTCTTTTTTTTGCCAAGAGCATGTATCATAATTAGAAAGACTAAAATAAAAATTCTAGTGGAACTTTGCAGGCAAGAGCAAAGCTGAGTTAAGCTTTGTAATAAGCAATGCCTCGTGACAAGGGTAATTAATTTGAGCCTTTGTATTGCACTATTTTGAACCTTGCTCTGATTTCAATAGCATGTTTTATTTTGTAAAAAATTAGAAATCAATCAAAATATGTTCTATTAATGTTTTAATTGTATTTTGTGCCAAATGTGTTGGGGAAAATTCTGGGAACTTGTTTCTAGCCCTTATTTTTAGCTTTTTTTTCAAGCCTGACGAAAGTCTATTTTCTGAGTTTATAAGCACTTACAACAGTTCATCTTGAGATCGACTAATGTTCAAACTTAATTTCTGAAAGGAAGCACTCAGCCTGCTTGGGGATTTTCAAGCTTTCAGTGTGACATCAAAACACCACAGTCTTCTTAAACAGTTGAAGAAGGTGAGTTCTCTGAGACTCCGTCTCAAAAAAAAAAAATAATAATAATAAGGTGAGCTCTCTAGTACTTGCTTTTATCCCCTTCAAAGAAGACCAAAAGCCTGAGTTTTATTAAACAAGAAAATATATAGAAAAAAATTATTCATGTCTTTTGAATTAACTTCACAGCATATGCAGCTGATATATATATATATATATATATATATATATATATATGTATTTATTTATTTTCTTGTTACAAAAAAGTAACTAAGGCGCAGTTTTGCTATAGGAGAAGGAGATAAAATGACACCTGATTCAAGTAATTTCCAGATTAAAATAATATAAAACATCTCTTCAGTTGTACAATAGCTGAGCCAAAGCTATTTAAAAATGTGATGACAATTTTAAATACTAACACGTCAATGAGTGTTTTAAATACTTGTAAGGTTTCTTCATTTATCATTCTCTCTTTTATTGGCTGATCTTTTTGCTAATGGGAAAAAAGAACTTGAACATATTTAACTTATGCTAATGTATATGCCTGTGATCCCAGCCCAGATTTGAAGGTTAAGTTGAATAAGTGGTCATATATTATTAGAATACTACATCCAAGGAAAACTTTAATTAAGTCTCCACTGAAATACCAATTCATTAATCTATCAAATGCTGTTTTAAATTTGTGAATGTCGAGGAGTCTGAAATACAAAGTAAGATGTACATCCTGGAAAAATGTACAAGCAATCAGACTTTGGCAAAGAATATTATCAACATGACCCAGATGCATGAAATAGTGCTAAAGAGTTGCTAAAGATTTTAATCTGACAAAAAAAAAAAAAAAAAAAGTATTTCTAAGGAAAAAAAACCCTCTAAGCTCTGCTAAGATATTTTGCTCGCGTAGATCAAACCTGATAGTCCAACTTTTAAATGAACTTTCCTCCAAACTTATTGCTAATCGAATTATCTAAATCCACAGAGTTAGTAAAGTTGTAGAACTGGGATTTCAATTGAAGGCTGTTTATAGGAGTAAAACTGTTGAAAAATCCTAAATGTTGAATACTAAGGGCTTGGATAAATAATAAAATGGAAAATAATGCAATGAAATATTACCCAGCTATTAAAGGCATTCTACTAACATGGAAATAGTGGGAAAGTGAGCTATAAATACCTGGTAAAAATTACATTCCTGTTTTAAAATTGTTATATATATTATATATTTTATATTATATATATATAATACACACATACACACGCAATAAAATAGGTAAAAAGGCATATTTCAATGCTGTAACAGCAACTTTTGGGGAGATATGTATCTTTTATTGTTTTTATTCCTCTTTTACATATTTTGTTAACCACAATTATATTAATTTTCTAGGACTTCCATAACAAAGTACCACAGTATGAGTGGCTTAAACAATAGAAATTTATTTTTTCATAATTCTAGAGTCTGAAATTCCAAGATCAAGATGTTAGCAAGGTTGGTTTCTTCTGAAGCCTCTTTCCTTGGCTTATGGATGGCTGTCTTTTCCACATTGTCTTCACATGGCCTGCTGTCTGTATGCATCTGTGCCCAAATTTTCTCTTCTTATAAGGATATTAGTCACATTACATTTGAGCCCACTCAAATAACCTAATTTTACCTTATTTCCTCTTAAAGACCTTATCTCCAAATACAGTTACATTCCGAGATACCGAGAGTTAGGACTTTACCATATGAATCTGGATGAGGGGGCACAAAGTTCAGCCTCAATAACAACAATGTTCTATATTCCTTTTGCAAAGAGAAATACAAGAACTTCATTTAAGTAAGATAAAAGGAATAAAAACAGCCCTTTCCCTCATTATTCCTACACAAAATGAATTAATTGTTCTTTTGGTTTGTGAATCAATCTTTTTGGGCTTTGGTTATTAGGAGCCTGTCCTTCCAAATTCTGATCAGTTCTATCTAACCTTTGAAGCTTTGGCCTAGACTTTATGTGGTGATGACATCATCAAGACATCCAACTGCAGGCATTTCCTAAGGCTGCTTGCTCAATATTTTTGGTTAGTTTTGGAGCTGTAACAGCTTCCTTAGTCAACAGACCCCTCATTTGTGTTTTCTTAACAGATATAAAGATTTTAGATTTAATGTTAGAGAAAGCAACAATTCCAATCTGACATGTACAAGGAAACTACAGTAATTTCTTCCAGACCACAGCAAGTAACAGGAAAAATGTATTCAAGGGAAGTTTTTCTGTAGCCAATCAAGACATGTTCCTTTATGTTGCCTGAATTTTCTAAACACTATGTTGTATAGACACCACTAACAGTGGAACCTTGCGAAAAAATGGGAGAGTCTTGTAATCATAGAACTCTTGGAAACTTTCTGACCATAAATCTCCCCTTGGGAAGATATTGCCTAGTTTTTATTTAGTTTAAAAAAGTGTAGTAGTGACCAAGGAAGGGCATTTTAAAAGGAAGATTCTAAAGAAGTAGCAATGAAGGCAGAGAAAAATGAAGTGGGATAATATCTACTGAATTCACTAATGAAGTGGGAACCCCAAAAGGAGAGTTCAAATTTACTTACTATAACTGAAGACCCATGGACTACATTTATTTGCATATTTTCTAATGTATGTTTGAAATGAAGGTCTAACATAAAACACCAAAGTATATGTGTTTACATAAATTCACAAAATTATTTTTTATTATACATCTTTTCAGAAGAGTGCAGTTGGTTTGGGCAAAATAAATGGGGAAATATTTTTATAACACTCCACCAAGATCTTTTTTGTCTCCTCTTTTAATGACACATGCTAAGTCAAGACATTTCCAAGTCAGTTTTTCAGTGGACTTACCTTGACTAATTATGAATAAAGAGATTTTGAGGGGGTTGGAAAAACTGAATATTCCAAACTTAATCACGGGTTCTTACACTAATTAGCAACTGGCTTTACATCCATCCAGATATGTTTATAATTTATAATATCTACTGAACTCAAACAAACTTGAGACATGTAAGACATATTTGACAACTTAAAAATCTCATTAAAGTATGAATTCAATAATTTAATAAAAGTTCTCAATCTAGAAAGTCAAGAATTTAATCTTAAAATTATCTCAAATACAGATTTTCCTAAACAGGAAAATACCCACATTTGGCAAAATAATTGAATATGAACATGAAAAGAAAGCAAATATGTCTAGACAATGATTCTAATATCAACTTACCTTTTAATATTTCAAGTGCTGCAGATCTTTTTTATTGTAAACCTTTAAAAACAAATCTCTTATAATTTATCTTTCTTCCACTTATATGCAATGTAAGCAATTTGCTCATGGCTCTGTAGCCCTGCTGTCATCACTATATTCCTCTATCTCTTTTAATACATTCAATTGTTTTAATGGCTGGAAAAAAGAAAAGGAACAATGGTTTTCTCTACTCTGGACTCCCCAGTGCCTAACAAAGTATTTGTCATCCAGGACAGAACACCATTCTGGATAGTATATTTTGTTTGAAAAACGAGTAACCTTCATCAAAGCCACATTCACAAAGATGTTAGTGGGTGCAACATAGATTCTTTTCTAACTTAAAAAGAGACCTGGATAACTTTGGTACTTCTGATGTCTCAGAAATATTACTTGGCACAAATTATGATAGGGAATAAATTACTGCAGTGTAATTGCAGCCTCATGATGAACCCAGTTACCTATTTAGACTAGACTTTGCAGGATTTAGAAACTACCTTTAAAAAAGAAAAAAAACTGAGAAATTTGCAAATGAATAAGAAAGTAGGCCCCCTGGCAGGATCAAAATGCTTTTCCTCATCTGGTGTGAAATTCTTTCTATGGCTGTGGCTAGTTATTAAAGTACAATAGAATCCTAATTTATGACATATTTCTATACCATTATAAGATAATTCCAGAATGTGCTGTGGTGATTGAAATGAAAGCAGCTGAATTAGGCAACAGAGTGGCCTTAAGAATTAGGAAAATAAAATTGTTGTAAAAAATGGGTTGGAGATAATGTGTCTTGTCCAGAAGCTGTGTTGCATTTGAAAACAGTGTTAGAAGAAGTTAGGAAACCTGAGAAAGTGAGAGTCTGAATAAGAAAACAGGCTCTGAATTCTTCTGGAAGGCAAATTATTACATTAAACTCTATCTCTTATTCCTTGTAAGGACAGGCGATATGAGCAGTTTTAAGCCAAGGATAAAAATAAGAAGCCTTTCAGTTTCCTTTAAGTTTCTGTTATACCAATGTCTAGAACATTTCTGAGTATTCAATAGAGGTACAGAACCTTAATGGGGAAGGATTTCATTATTTAAAATGTGCATGAAGACAGCAAATCTGGGTTCTGATTTACTGTTAGGTGCTCATATCTTTCATGATTCATATAATTGTGGCTTCCTGGTGTGTATGCATACATTTAGGCAAGGAAATCAGAATCCATTTCATGGACCATATTTATCTTTTTAATGCATCTAAATAGAATGGAAGTCCCACAAGAGCTACAGTTTTGTCTAGTTTGTTTTTTGCTGTTTACCCAGCATTTAAGACAGTACCTGACATGGACTAGCTATTAGATATTCCTTGAGGAAACACATACAGTGAGAGCATAAATCTTATGTTAAATATAAATTGAATGTTTCTAAAGTTCATTGACCAATTATGATTATGCACTCACTTTACCCACTGCACAGATAATTTTAACTGGTCTGTACCTGTAAATGGTTTAAAACCTGATGGAGACAAACTACATACATACCATGATCCAATAACAGCAAATATTTGCCAGAATTTTGCAGTATGCTGCAGTGGGATGAATTGTCTGATCTACAGAATGAAAATCATGCTACTGGAGCATTCAAAAAAGCCAAGTGAGATGAAAATGCCAAAAAATTTAGGGTTGTCAACAGAACAAATACTACAGAAAGGTAAAAGAAGATGAGATGGAGAAGATGCCTTGGGTTTAGCTTTTAAAAGATTCAGTTGGGAACTCCGTGGGAGGCCTTAGGTTATATGTAGTGACTAAAAGTCTTTCCTCTGGATTCAGACTGCTTAAGTTCAAATCCCAGGTGTGCCACCCCATAACTCTGCCCTCTCTGTGCTTCAGTTTCTAACTAACAAGTGTACTTGTGAGAATTAAATCAGCTAAAATATTTGTAATATGTTTAAAACAGTGTCTGCCACACAGTATATTCTATTGCATGTTAGAAATGTTATTGTTATCAAAACTGTGTAGAAAGTTCCCAGATACAAGGAGCTTTGAAAGGAGTAGATAGTGAAGTTTTTCTATTCTAACTCTACCAGTGAAAGAACCACTGATATTCCGCTCCTTAAGTTTGGCTATGCAAATCTAAGGGAAGCAATGTATGTAAAACTTCCTCATCACAACGTCCTTCTATTAAGCAGCTTTTGGCTTGATTCCCAATATTGTCCACCTTCAGGTAGTCACCACCATGTGGAATTCTTTTCCTAAAATGTTGGCTGAACCTACTGATTTGCTTCTTATTTTAAAGATCTTAATTTTTTTAGAGCAGTTTTAAATTCATGGCCACATTGAGAGGAAGGTGCAGAGATTTTCCGTATACCTCCTCCTCCAGGTAAGTATAGTCTCCCCCATCATCAACATCCCCCACCAGAGTGGGCCATTTGTTAACAGTTAGTGAACCTACACTGACACATCTTTAGCACCCAAAGCCCATAGCTTACATTAGGGTTCGCTCTTGATGTTGTTTATTATATGTTTGCTTTTGATGTTGGACAAATGTATAGTGACATGTATCTACCATAAGAGTGTCATGCAGAGTAATTTCACTGCCTAAAAATCCTGTTTTCTGCCTAGTTATCTCTTCCTCCCTGCAAATCCTGACAGCCACTAACCTTTATACTATCTCCATATTTCTGCTTCTTTCAGAAAGTCACATAGTTGGAATTATACACGATTTAGCCTATTCAGATTGGGTTCTTTTACTTATAGTATGCAATTAAGGTTCTTCCATGTCTTTAAATGGCCTGATCATTCATTACATTTTAGCACTGAATAATATTTTCTTGTCTGAATTTACCACAGTTTATTTATTCATTCAGTTACTAAAGGAAGTCTTGGTTGCTCCCTAGTTTTGGCAATCATGAATAAAGCTGCTCTAAACATTAATGTGCAGGTTTTTCTATGAATATAAATTTTCTGCTCCTTTGGGTAAATGTCAAGAAGCACAACTGCTTGATTGTATAATGAGATTATGTTTAGCTTTGTAAGTTTACTGCCAAATTGTCTTCCAAAGTAGCTGCCCCATTTTGCATTCCTACCGGATATTAGTTTCCTATAAGACCTGTTGCTCTGTTTCCTGTTGCTCTGCATCCTCACCAGCATTTGATGTTGTCAGCATTCTAGATTTTAACCACTCTAATTGGTATGTAGTAATATATTACTAATGTTTTAATTTTCATTTCCCTGCTGACATATGATGTGAAGCATCTTTTCCTATGCTTATTTTTCACATGTATGTCTTCTTTGGTGAGATGTCTATTTAGATATTTTGCCCTATTTTTAATTAGGGATTTTTTTTCTATTGTTGAGTTTTAGTAGTTCTTTGTATATTCCAGATACAGTCCCTTATCAGATATGTCTTTTGCAAATATTTTCTCTGTTCCTAGCTAAAGGATAGTAAATGCGCCAATCAGCACTCTGTACGGCCCAGTCTGTGCTGTATCTTTTCATTTTTTTTAACAGTGTCTCTTGCAGAGCATAAGTATTTTAATAAATTCCAGTTTATCAATTCCTTCTTTCACAGATTATGCCTTTGGTGTTGTAAGTTATTGCCAAATGCAAGGTCAGCTAGATTTTCTACATTATCTTCTAGGAGTTTTATACTTTTTCATTTTACATTTAGGTCTGTGTTTTATTTTGACTTGATTTTTTGTGAAGCATATAATGTCTGTGTCTAGATTCATATTTTTGCATGTAAATGTTTAGTTATTTCAGCATTGGCTGAAAAGATTACTCTTTCTCAATTATTACCTTTATTTCTTTACCAAATATTATGGATCAAGTTGGAAAGAATTCACATCTTCACAATATTGATTCCTGCTATCAATGAACATGTAGTATCTTTCCATTTATTTGATTCTTTGATTTCATTCAACAAAGCTTTTGTTTTGTCTCATATAAAACTTGTATATATTTTATTAGATTTATACCTAAGTATTTCATTTGGAGGAATTACTGCTATAAGTGGAATCATGTTAATTTCAAATTTATTTTATTCACTGCTGGTATATAGGAAAATAAATGGCTTTTGTATGTTAATCTGTGTCTTGAAGCATTGCAAAAATTACTTATTAATTCTGACACGATTTGACTGTGTCCCCACCCAAATCTCATTTTGAATGAGATGTGTTGTGGGAGGGGCTTGGTGGGAGGTAATTGAATCATGGAGCAGGTCTTTCCCATGCTGCTCTCGTGATAGTGAATAAGTCTCACAAGACCTGATGGTTTTATAAAGGGGAGTTTCCCTGCACAAGCTCTCTTTGCCTATTGCCATCCATGTAAGATGTGACTTGCCCCTCCTTGCCTTCCATCATGGTTGTTAGGCTTCCCCAGCCATATGGAACTGTAAGTCCAATTAAACCTCTTTCTGTTGTAAATTGCCCAGTCTTGGGTATGTCTTTATCAGCAGCATGAAAATGGACTAATACAAATTCCATGAGTGTTTTTGTCAGTGCTTTTAGATTTTCTACATAGACCATCATGTTGAGAGGTGAAGTCAGCTTGGCTTCTGGGTAGGGTGGGGATTTGGAGAACTTTTCTGTCTAGCTAGAGGATTATAAACGCACCAATCAGCACTCTGTGTCTAGCTAAAGGATTGTAAATGCACCAATCAGTACTCTGTAGGAATGCACCAGTCAGCACTCTATGTCTAGCTAAAGGATTGTAAACGCACCAATCAGCACTCTGTAAAAATGCACCAATCAGCACTCTGTGTCTAGCTAAAGGATAGTAAATGCACCAATCAACACTCTGTAAAACTGCATCAATCAGCACTCTGTGTCTAGCTAAAGGATTGTAAATGCACCAATCAGCACTCTGTAAAAACGCACCAATCAATACTCTGCGTCTAGCTAAAGTATTGTAAATGCACCAATCAGCACTCTGTAAAAACACAGCAATCAGTGCTCTGGGTCTAGCTAAAGGATTTTAAATGCACCAATCAGCACTCTGTAAACTTCCACACTGGAAGCTTTGTTTTTTCATTCTTCACAATAAATCTTGCTGCTGCTTATTCTTTGGGTTCGCACTACCTTTAAGAGCTGTAACACTCACCACGAGGGTCTGAGACTTTATTCCTTAAGTCAGTGAGACCACGAAACCACCACGAGGAACAAACAACTCCGGACACACCACCTTTAAGAGCTATAACACTCACTGTGAAGGTCTGCGGCTTCACTCCTGAAGTCAGCAAGACCACAAACCCACCAGAAGGAATAAACTCCAGACACATCTGAACATCTGAAGGAACAAACTCTGCACACGCCATCTTCAAGAGCTGTAACACTCACTGCAAAGGTCTGCGGCTTCATTTTTGAAGTCAGTGAGACCAAGAATCCACCGGAAGGAATAAATTCCAGACACAAGGTCATCTGCAAACCAAGACAGTTTGATTTAATTTTACGATCTGTCTGCATTTATTTTCTTGTCTTATCACATTTCTTGTATTATTACATCTGGGACTTCCAGAACCATCTTGAAAGGCAGTGGTGAAAGTGGACATCTTTATCTTTTTCCTGATCTTAGTGGAAAAGCTCCTAGTTTTTCACCATTAAGTATTATGTTAACTATAGCTTTTTGTAGATATTCTATATCAAGTTGAAAAAGTTTCCCTCTATTTCTAGTTTACTAAGAGTATTTAATCATTGAATGGGTGTTGCATTTTTAAATTCTTTTTTGTATCTATTGATATAATCATGTGATTTTTCTTCTGTAGCCTGTCGATAGACATGATTAATTACATTAATTGATTTTCTAATGTTGAGTCTGCCTTGCACATCTGGGAAAAATCTGACTTTGACATTGTAGTGGTCCATTTTCACATTGCTATAAAGAACTACTTGAGAGTGGCTAATTTATGAAGAGAAAAGGTTTAATTGACTCACAGTTCCACAGGCTTAACAGGAAAGATGAATAGGAGGCCTCGGGAAACTTGCAATCATGGTGGAAAGCAAAGGATAAGCATGGTGGAGCAGGAGAGAGACACAGAACATAGGCGGAAGTCCCCATTTTACCATAGTGGAGTAGAAGACAGAAAGAGAGTGAAGGGAGAAATGCCACACACTTTTGAACCATCAGATCTCGTTAGAACTCACTCACTATCACAAAGTGATCCAATCACCTCACACCAGGACCCTCCTTCAATTTGACATGAGATTTGCGTGGGGTCACAAATTCAAACCATATCAGATATGGTGTATAATTCTTGTTATACATTGCTGGATTTGATTTGCTAGTGTTCTGCTGAGGTTTTTGCATCTGTGTTCATGAGAAATATTGGCCTTCTTTTCCTATAATATTGAAATTAGGCCAATTAATAAACCTCTCATGACCTCTAATGTTTAAGTAAAAGAAGAGTTCCATGTTTCTCACTTTAAACCAAAAGATAAAAATGAACATGCTTAGTGAGAAGGCAAGTTGAAAGCTAAGTTAGGCTGAAGACTAAGCCTCTTGCACCAGATAGCCAAGTTGTGAATATGAAGAAAAATTTCTTGAAGGAAATTAAAAGTATTATTCTAGTGAACATACAAATGATAACAAAACACAATAATTTTTTTAGTTAGTCTGTTTTTGTGAGGAACACTTAAGCCTGGGGAATTTATGAAGAAAAGGGCTCTTTTTATGAAGAAATGTGGCTCACAGTTCTACAGACTACACAAGAAGCATGACATTGGCAACTGTTGGCTTCTGGTGAGGCCTCAGGAAGCCTTTGCTCACGGTTTAAGGAAAGGGGAGCTGGTGTATCACATGGTGAGAGAGGGAGCAAGAGGAGGGAGTTGCCAGGCTCTTTTAAATAACCAGTTGTCCTGTGAAGTAACAGAGCAAGAATTCACTCATTACTGCAAGAAAGTCACCAAGCCAGTCATGAGGGATCTGCCCCCAGGACCCAAACACCTCACACTATGTCCCACCTTCAACACTGAGGATCACATTTCAACATACGATTTGGATGGGACAAAGATGATACTATAACACATCTTAATGCTAATATAAAGAAAGTTTTAGTCGTCCAGAGAGAAGACCAAACAAGCCACAACATTTTCTTATGTCAAAGCCTAATCCAGAGCAGGCCCCTAACACTCTTCAACTCTATGAATGCTGAGAGAGATGAAGAAGTTGCAGTAAAAAGGTTTGAAGCTAATAGATGTTGGTTTATGAGGTTGAAGAAAAGAAGTCATCTCCATAATGTAAAGGTTCAAGGTAAAGCAACAGTGCTGACATAGAAGCTACAGCAAGTCATTCAGAAGATCTAAGATAATTAATGAAGGTGACTATACTAAACTGCAGATTTTGAATGTAGATAAAACAGACCTATATTGGAAGAAGATAGTATCTAGGACTTTCACAGTTAGAGAGAAGAAATCAGTGCTTGACTTCAGAGTTTCAAAGGATAGGCTGACTCTCTCACTAGAGGCTAATGTAGCTGGTAATTTTAAGTTGAAGCCAATGCTCATTTACTATTCCAAAAATCCTAGGGCCCTTAAAAATTATCATAAATCTACTCTGCCTGTGCTCTAGAAGTGAAGCAACAAAGCCTGAATGACAGCACATCTGTTTACAACATGGTTTACTGAATATTTGAAGCTGTTGAAACCTACTGCTCAGAAAAAAAAAAAAAAAAAAAAAGATTTCTTTCAAAATATCAATATTCATAGACAATACACCTGGTCACCCAAGAGCTCCAATGGGGAAGTACAAGGAGAGGAATGTTGTTCTCATGCCTGCTAACACAACATCCATTCTACAACCCATAGATAAAGAGGTCATTTTAACTTTTAAGTCTTATTTAAGAACTTAAGCTTTAAGAACTGTAGCTTAAGGCTACAGCTCTCATAGATAGTGTTTTTTTTTTTTTTCTTATGGATCTGGGCAAAGTATATTGAAAACTTTCTGAAAAGGAGTAACCATTCCAGATGCCATTAAAAACATTTGTGATTCAAGAGAGGAGGTTAAAATATCAATATTAGCAGAAATTTGGAAAAAGCTTATTCAAATCCTCATGTATATCTCTGAGGGGTTCAAGATTTCCATGGAAGAAGTCACTGTAGATATGGTGAAAACAGCAAGAGAACCAGAATTAGAAGTGGATCCTGAAGATGTGACTGAAATGCTACAATCATATGATAAAACTTCAACAGATAAGGTGTTGCTTTTTATGGGTAAGCAAAGAAAGTGGTTTATTGAAATAGAATTTCTGGTGAAATGTTGTGAATATTGTTGAAATAGCAAAGAAGTTAGCATATTACATCAATTTCGTTGATAAAACAGTGGTGGGGTTTGACACAATTGACTCCAATTTTGAAAGAAGTTCTACTATGGGTAAACTGCTATTAAACAGCATCACATGCTACAGAGAAATCTTTTGTGAAAGGAGGAGTAAATTGATGTGGCAAACCATTGTTGTTTTATTTTAAGAAATTGCTACAGCCACCCCAACCTTTAGCAACCACCACCTGAATCAGTCAGCAGCCATCCACTTGGAGACAAGACTCCAATGTCAAAAGGATTAGGACTCACTGAAGGCTCAGATGATCATTAGCATGTTTTTTTGAGCAAAAATCTTTTTAAATTAAAGTATTATGCTGTTTTGTAACACATAATACTATTGAATAGTTAATAGACTATAGCACAGTGTAAACATAAATTTTGTATGTACTGGGAAACCAAAATTTTCATGTGACTCATTTTGTTGTGATATTTGGTTTATGGCAGTGGTCTGGCATATCTCTGAGGTATGTCTGTATTTCTTATTGAGCAAGTTTGGCAGATAGTATCGGAAGGAATTTGTTCATTTCATCTAGGTTATCAAATTTATGAGTGTAGATTTGTTCATATGCTGCTTTCTCATCCATGTATGGTCCATAGGATCTGTAGAGCTATACCCTCTTTCATTTCTGATATTAGGAATGGTGTCCTTTCTCTCTCTCTCTCTCTGTCTCTTTCTCCCTTTTAGTTAGCCTGGCTATAAGTGTATCTATTTTATTGATCTTTTTAAAGAATCAACATTTGGTTACATCAATTTTCTCTATTGATTTCATGTTTTCAATTTCAGTGATTTCTGTTCTAATGTTTTTCAGCTTTTTTGAGGTACAATTGACAAAAAGAAATTTGTGTATTTAAATTGTATAATGTGATATTTTAACTGTTCTAGTTATTAATATTATTTTATTCTACTTTGGATTAAATTTGCTCTTCTTTTTTTTAGTTTGCTAAGGTAGAAATTTAGATGATTGATTTTGGATCTTTCTTCTTTTCTAATACATACACTCAATATTATAAATTTCCCTCTAAGTGTTGCTTTCACTAATTTTGCAAATTTGATGTTGTATTATTTTATTTATTTCAAAATATTTTTTAATTTTTCTTGAAATTTTTTTCTTTGACCCATTTTTTTAGATGTGTGTTGCTTAATATCCATATATTTTTGTATTTTCCATTCATCTTACTGCTATTGATTTCTAGCTTAATTTCATTGTGACCTTACAGCAGACATTGCATAATTTATATTTTTTAAATTTGTTAAAATATGTTTTATGGCTTAAAGTGTGGTATATTTTGGCAAATATTTCATGTGAGTTTGAGAAGAATGTGTGTTCTGTTGTTGGATGAAGGAATTGATAGATGTCCATTATAGTTACTTGATTGAAGGTGTTGAGCTCAACTATGTCTTTATTGATTTTATGCCTGCTGGAGCCTCTGTTTTTGATAGAGATGTTTACGTCTTCAGGTATAACAGTGGATTCATCTATCAGTTTTTGCCTCATGTAGTTTTATGCTCTGTTGTTAGCCACATTCATGTTAAGAACTATTGTGTCATTTTGGAGGACCGACCCTTATATTATTAGGCAATGTTCTCTTCCTTATTCCTGATGAGTTTCCTTGGATTTAAGTCAACTCTGAAATTAGTCAAACCACTACTGCTTTCCTGTTTTTTCTTTTAAAACTGTTACTGAATATTGATAAATTAAGATTGTATTTATGGGATATAGAATAATGTTATAATATATATACAAAATGTGCAATGTTTGAATCAAGCTATTTAACATATCAACCACCTCAAACATGCATCAGTTATTCCTCCCGTCTAATGAAACATGATACCCTTTGACTAATATTTCCCCATTTCTCGCCCTGCCTCCTAGCCTCTGGTAACTGCTCTTCTACTCTCCACTTCAATGAGCTTGATTGTTTTAGATTCCATATGTGAGTGAGTACATGTAGCATTTGTCTTTCTTGTGCCTGGCTTACTTTACTTAGCATAACACCCTCCAGGTTTATTTATGTCATCACAAATGACAGGATTTCCCTCTTTTTTTTTAAGCCTGAATAACATTCCATTGTGTATCTATATGACATTTTCTTTATCCACTCATCCATTGATAGACACTTTAGTTGATTTCATAACTTGGCTATTGTGAATAATGCTGCAATGAACATAGGAGTGCAGATATCTTTGATATACTGGTTTCAAATCCTTTAGCTATATACCCAAACATTGGATTGCTGGATCATATGTTACTTCTATTTTTAGTTCTTTGAGGACCCTCCATATAGTTTCTCATAATGGCCACCCAAATTTGCATTCCCACTACCAGTGTACAAGTGTTTCTTTCTTTCTTTCTTTTTTTTTTTTTTTTTACATTCTTTCCAACACTTATCTATCTTTTTTTTTTTTTTTTTTTTTTTTTTTTTTTTTTTTATAATAACCATTCTGACCGGTGTAAGGTGATATCTCATTGTGGATTTAACCTACATTTTCCTAATGATTGATTGGTGATGTTGAGCAGTTTTTAAATATATGTAGGCCACTTGTATGTCTTCTTTTAAGAAATGTCTATTCAGGTCCTTTGCCCATTTTTTAATTGGGTTATTTGTTTTCTTGCTATTGATTTGTTTGAATTCCTTTTATATTTTGAATATTAACCCCTTATTGGATATGTATCTTGCAAATGTTTTTGTCCCAGTTCAATAGGTTGTCTGTTTACTTCATTAATTATTTTCTTTGCTGTGCAGAAGCATTTTCGTTCATTGTATTTCCATTTGTCTATTTTTGGTTTTGTTGCCTGAGCTTTTGGAGTCAAATAAAAATAATCATCCTTACCCAGACCAATGTCATATAGCTTTTTTCTTCTTTTTGTTGTAGTAGTTTTATAGTTTTGGGTCTTACATTTAAGTCTTTGATCCATTTTGAGTTGATTTTTGCATGTGGTATGAGATAACGGTCTAATTTCATTCTTCTGCCTGTGTATATGCACTTTTCCCAATACCCTTTATTGAGGAGTGTGTCTTTTCTCATTCTGTGTTCTTGGCATTTTTGTCAAAAAAAATAATTGACTGTAAATATATGGACTTTTTTTCTGGACTTTTTATTCTGTTCCCTTGCCAGTTTGAAGTCAAGTAGTATGATGCCTTCAGCTAAAAAGAATTAATCCCTTTATCATTATACAATGTTCTTCTTTATCCCTGATTACTTTCTGTGCTTTGAACTCTGTTTGTCTGAAATTAATCCAGGTGCCCCTGCTTTCTTTTGATTAATGTTACCCTGGCATATCTTTCTCTATCCATTTACTTTGAATTTGTATGTTTCTTTATATTTAAAGTGGGTTTTTTTGTAAACAACGTATAGTTGGGTCCTATTTTTTTATACACTCTGACAATTTCCCCCTTGTAATTGGTGCATTTAGACTGTTGATTATTGATATAGTTGGATTAATAACTAGCATGTTTATTAGTATTTTATTTGTTGCTCTTGTGCTTTGTGCCTATTCACTCTTTTTCTGCCCTTTTTGTTTTTCACTGAGCATGTTATATAATTTAATTTTCTTTCCTTTCTTAGCATATTACTTATCCTTTTTTAAAACTTTTTTTAGTGGTGGCACAAGAGTTTGCAACATACATTTACAATTGATTCAAGCCTGCTTTCAAAAACATAAGATATAAGCATACATAATCAAATACATTGTTGCTATTATTTTGAACAAACTTCTGCTAGATCAATTAAGAATTTGAAAATGTAAGTTTTTATCTTCACTTATTCTATCTTTGATATTTTTTCCTTTTTTAAATGTAGATACAAGTTTTTGACCTATATGATTTTCCTTTTCTCTAAAGAACTTCTTTTAACATTTCTTATAAGACATGTCTGTTGGCAACAAATTCCATCAATTTCTGTTTGTCTGAGAAAGTCTTTATTTTTCCCTCTTTAACTTTGAAAGATAACTTCACAGAGTATAGAATTCTAGGTTGATGGTTTTATCTCTTAACACTTTTTAAATACTTCACTCCATTTTTTCTCTTTTTTTCCCAAATTTTATCTTAGGTTTAGGGAGTACATATGTAGGTTTGTTACCTGGGTAAATTGTATGTTGTGGGTGTTTAATGCAGAGGTTATTTAATCACCCAGGCAATGAGCATAGTACCCGAAAGGTAGTTTTTTGATCCTCACCCTCCTCCCATCCTCCACCCTCAAGTAGTCCTGAGTGTCTATTGTTCCCTTCTTTGTGTACATGTGTACTCAATGTTTAGTTCCCACTAAGAGAACCTGTGGTATTTGGTTTTCTAATTCTGTGTTAATTTGCTTAAGATAATGGCCTCCAGTTCCATCTATGTTGTTGCAGAGGTTGTGGTTTCATTCTTTTTTATGGCTGTGCAATATTTCCATGGAATATGTGTACCACATTTTTTCTATCCAGTCTACCATTGATGAGCATTTAGGTTGATTCCATGTCTTTGCTATTGCAAATAGTGCTGTGATAAACGTATGTGTTCATGTGTCTTTATAGTAGAACAAGTTATATATTCCTTTGGATATATATTCAATAATGGGATTCTTGAGTTGATTGTGAGTTGTTTTAAGTTTTCTGAGGAATCTCCAAACTGCTTTCCACGGTGGTAGAACTGACATTTCCACTAACAGTGTATAAGTGTTCTTTTTGCTCCACAACCTCACCAGCATCTGATTTTTTTTTTTTTTTTTTTTAACAGTAGACATTCTGACTGGTATGAGATGGTACTCATTGTGATTTTGATTTGCATTTCTCTAATGACTAGCAATGTTGAGAATCTTTTCATATGCTTGCTAGCTACATCTATGTCTTCTTTTGAGAAGTGTCTATTCATGTCCTTTGCCAATTTTTTAATGGGTTGTTTGTTTTTGGTTAATTTGTTTAAATTCCTTATAAATCCTGGATATCAGACCTTTGTCAGATGTATAGTTTCTGAAAATTATCTCCCATTCTGTAGGTTGTCTGTTTATTCTGTTGATAGTTTCTTGGGCTACACAGAACCTCTTCAGTTTAATTAGGTGCCACTTGTCAATTTTTGTTTTTGTTGCAGTTGCTTTTGGAGCCTTTGTCATGAAATTTTGGCCAGGGCCTATGTCCAAAATGTTGTTTCCGAGGTTTTCTTCTAGGATTTTCATAGTTTTAGGTTTTTCACTTAAGTCTTTAATCCATCTTGAGTTGATTTTTGTATATGATGAAAGGTAGGAATCCAGTTTCAATATTCTTCATATGGCTAGTGAGTTATCCCAGTACCATTTCTTGAATAGGGAGTCCTTTCTCCATTCCTTGTTATTGTCATCTTTGTTGAAGATCAGATGGTTATCAGTGTATGGCTTTATTTCTGTGGTCTCTATTCTGTTCCATTTGCTAATATATCTGTTTTTTGTTTGTTTTTACCAGTACCATGCTGTTTTGGTTGCTGTATCCTTGTAGCATCATTTGAAGTTAGAATGTGTGATGCCTCTGGCTTTGTTCTTTTTGCTTAGGGTTGCTTTGGCTATTCAGGGTATTTTTTCTAGTAGTTTTTAAAAATTCTGTGAAAAATGGCATTGACAGTTTAATAGGATAGCATTGAATCTATAGGTTGCTTTGGGCAGGATGGCTATTTTAATAATACTGATTTTTCTAATATATGAGCACAGAAAGCTTTTCTATTGGTTTGTATCATCTCTGATTTCTTTCAGCAGTGTTTTGTAATTCTCATTGTAGAGATCATTTACCTCCCCAGTTAGCTGTATTCCTAGGTATTTTATTCTTTTTGTGGCTATTGTGAATGGGATTGTGTTCTTGATTAGGCTCTCAGCTTGGGCTTTATTGGTGTATAGAAAAGCTGCTGATTTTTGTACATGTATTTTATATTGTGAAACTTTGCTGAAGTTATCAGCTGAAGGAGCTCTTGAGTCAAGACTATTCGGTTTTCTAGATGTAGAATCATGTCATATGCAAATAGAGATAGTTTGATTTCCTCTCTTTCTATTTGGATGCCTTTTATTTCTTTCTCTTGCCTGATTGCTCTGGCTAAGACTTCTAGTACTATGTTGAATAGGAGTATTGAGAAGGGGCATCCATGTCTTATTCAATTTCTGAAGGGGGATGCTTCTAGCGTTTGCCCATTCAATATGATGTTTGCTGTGGTTTTGTCATACATGGTTCCTTTTATTTTGAGGTTTGTTCCTTCAATACCTACTTTGTAAAGAGTTTTTTTTTTTTTTTAAACGTGAAAGAATATTAAATTTTATCAAAAACTTTTTCTGCATACATTGAAATAATCATGTAGTTTTTGGTTTTTGTTCTGTTTACATGATGAATCACATTTATTGATATGTGTATGTTGAATCAACCTTGTATTCCAGGCATAAAGCCTACTTAATTGTAATAGATTTGATTTTTGAGTGCCACTGGATTTGATTTGCTAGTAGTTTGTTAAAGATTTTTGTATATATATTCCTCAGGGATATTGGCTTGAAGTTTGCTTTTTTCATTGAGTCTCTGCCAGGTTTTGGTATCAGAATTGCACTGGCCTCATAGAATGAGTTAGGGAGGAGTCTCTCGTCAACTGTTTGGAATAGTTTAAATAAAATTCGTACCAACTCTTCTTTGTATGTCTGGTAGAATTTTGCTGTGAGCCTGTCAGTTCCAGAGCTTTTTCTAGTTTGTAAGTTTTATTATTACTGATTCTATTTTGGAACTCATTATTGGTGTGTTCAAGTTTTCAGTTTATTCCTTGTTCAATTTTGGAAGGTTGTGGTTTTGAGGAAGTTATCCGTTTCTTCTAGGTTTTCTAGTTTGTGTGCATATAGGTGTTCGTAACAATCTCTCAGAGATTTCTATATTCCTGTGGTGTTGGTGATAATATCCCCTTTCTCATTTCTAACTGTGTTTATTTGTATCTCCTCTCACTCTCTCTTTTAAATTAGCTAGTGATCTATCACTCTTATTTTTTGTTTCAAAAATACCAACTTGGTTTTGCTGATCTTTTGTATGGCTTTTTGCATCTCAGTTTCTTTTAGTTTAGCTCTGATTTTGTTTTTATTATTTTTTTTCCTCTGCTAGCTTTGGGGTGGGGTAGTTCTTGTTTCTCAAGGTCCTCTAGATGTGACACTATGGTGTTAATTTCAGATCCTTCTAACTTTTTGATGTGGCTGATTAGCACTATAAACTTGCCTTTTAACACTGCTTTACCTGTTTCCCAGGGATTCTAATATATTGTATTTTTGTTTCCATTACTGTGTAAGAATTTATTGATTTCTGCTCTAATTTTATTTTTTACCCAAAAGTCATTCAGGAGCAGACAGTTTAATTTCCATATAATTGTATGGTTTTGAGAGACCTTCTTGGAATTGATTTCTATTTTCATTGCACTGTGGTCCAAGAGTGTGGTTGGCATGATTTCAGGTTTGTTGAATTTGTTGAGAATTGCTTCATGGTTAAGCATGCGGTCAATTTTAGAGTATGTGCCATGTGCAGATGAGAAGAATGCCTATTCTGTTCTTGTTGCATAGTGTTCTGTAGATGTCACCTAGGTTCATTTGGTCACGTGTCAGGTTTAGGTCACAAGTATCTTTTTTAGTTTTCTGTCTTGATGATCTGTCTTAAAATGTCAGTAAATGTTGAAGTCTTTCACTATTATTCTATGGTTTTCTAAGACTTCATAGGTCTCTAGAAACTTATTTTAAGAATCTAGAATCTCCAGTATTTGGAAGCATATATATTTAGCTAATTAAGTCTTATTGAATTAAAATCTTTATCATTATATAATGTCCTTCATTGCCCTTTTTGATCATCATTGATTCAAAGTCTGTTTTGTCTGAAATACTAATAAAACCTCTGCTTTTTAGTTTGTTTGTTTTCTGTTTGCTTGACAGATCTATCTCCATTCCTTTACTTTGAGCCTATGGGTGTCATTGCATGTGGGATGGGTCACTTGAAGACAGCATATGGTTGCATCTTGCTTCTTTATTCAACTTGCCACTCTGTTTTTTAAAGTGGGGTGTTTAACCCATTTAATTCAAGGTTAATATTGACATGTGAAGATTTGATCCTGTCATTGTATTTTTAGCTGGTTGTTATGTAGACTTGATTGTATAGTTGCTTTATAGCGTCAGTGAACTAGTAAGTATGTTTTTGTGGTGGCAGGCAATGGTCTTTCATTTTTATGTTTAGCACTCCTTTAGGGAACTCTAGTAAAGCAAGTCTGGCGGTAACAAATTCCATTAGTATTTGCTTATGAAGCTTAGTTTGGCTGGATTTGGAATTCTTGATTGGAATTTCTTTTTTTTTAAGAATGCTGAATATGGGTCCCCCCATCTTTTCTGGTTTGTAGAATTTCTGCTGAAAGATCCACTGTTAGCCTAATGGGGTTCACTTTGTAGGTGACCTGCACCTTGTCTCTATCTCCCTTTAATATTTTTTCTTTCATGTTGGCTTTGGAGAATCTGATAACTATCTGACTTGGGGGTGAATGTCTTGCATCCTATCTTGCAAGGGTTCTCTGATTTCCTGAATTTGAAAGTCAATCTCTCTCACGAGGTTGCAGAAATTTTTGTGAACAATGTTCTCAAGTATGTTTTCCAGGTTGCTTTCTTCTCTCTCTCTCTTTCTCTCTCTCTCTCTCTCTCTCTCTCTCCCTCCCTCCCTCTCAGGGATGCCAACAAGTCATATGTTTGGTCTTTTTACATAATCCTGTATTTCTCAGATATTTTGCTCATGATTTTTTCTTTATTTTTTTTCTGACTAAGTTGATTTGAAGAATTAGTCTCTAAGCTTTGGGATTCTTCCCTTGGCTTGGTCTATTCTGCTGCTAATACTTCTTATTGTACTATGAAGTTTTTGTAGAGAGTTTTTCAACTCTATCAGATCAGTTTGGTTCTTTCTTATAATGAGTATTTTGTCTTTCAGCTCATGTATGATTTTACCAGATTTTCTAGATTCATTTCATTGGGTTTCAACTTTCTCCTGAATCTCTATGATCTTTGTTGCCATACAAACTCTGAATTCTATGTCTGTTATTCCAGCCATTTCAGCCTGGTTAAGAACCATTTCTGGGGTGTGGTACAGTCATTTAGAGGTAAGAAGACACTCTGGCTTTTTGAGTTGCCAGAGTTCTTGAGCTGCTTCTTTCACATTTATGTGGGCTGATTTTCCTTTAATCTTACAGTCACTGTCCTATGGCTGTGGTTTTTTGCTTTTGCATTCTTTGATGCCCTTGAGGGTTTGATTGTGGTATAGTTGGGTTCAGTTGACTGGCTTCATTTCTGGACAATTTCAGGAGGCCAAGGCTCAGCTCAGAACTCCTCAGCTGCATGCTGTAAACCTGGGGGACTTGGGCCAGGCCCAAATCTTTTTTCTCTGGCGTCTTGGGGTTGAGTACTTGCTGCGCTGGAGAGGCTGAGGTATATCTGGCCCACTAACGACAACACTCCAATGGTGGGGGGGGGCTGGTGGGTACTGAAAAAAGCGCTTCATTGAGTCAGTGGCAACAGGGTCAGCATGTACACACACACCAGCAGCAGCAGGGCAGCAGGGTCCACAACCCCACATACATGCAAGGATGGGGCAACAGTAGCAAGGCAAGATCCATCCATGCTGGCAAAGTAATCAGGACAGGTGGTGGGAGGGTGCACACCAGTAGGAACCCATCTGTAGAAGCTCTCTGATGTTTAGGCATGGTCTGTTGGTGAAGGAGCTATGGCAGTGGGTGCTAGGAAACACCCTGGTTGAGCATCTGAAGGTGTGCTGCAAGTGGATACAGACAGGCAGGAACCCTGGGAGAGGCCAGTACAGTACACAAGGAGGCACACAGATCATACTGGCCCCATTCCATGGGCAAAATAGCCCCGTTCTGTCCAGGTTTGACAGTCGACAAAGGATAAAGACACTTAGAGGATCATGGTGAGCCTTGGAGATTGGGCATTCCTGGTCATATTCTACTGTAGCTGTTCTCTCAACAAACACTCTGGGCTCTGCACAGGCTGGAGTCCTGTCCCTGCCAGCTCTCCAAGCAGCTCTCCCTGCCAGTTCAAATATCTCTGGGGTTGTACGACATCCTGCAGCTAGGATTCTGGAGGTTCCTGGCAAGAGTGGGCCACTACATCATGTGTATTTAACTCATCCCTTCCCTAGGAGCCACTCAGGGCCAAAAACTAGTCCTGGTGCTCTGCAAACCCATGTACAGTTCTCACCTTCCTCCCCCTTCACCCAAATTCTACGTTGTCCCTCCAACCACTGTCAATACCTTTCTTCCAAAGATCTGCTTGGAGTGTGTCAGTTCTTAATGGTCTGGTCTCTTAGTGGAAGAAGCTCCTCCTGGCTGCTTCTAGTCAGCCATTTGGATGTTCTCTCTTCTATTCTTTTCTTGCTTGTATGGTTTCTGAGGGGAAGTTAGATATAATTCTTATCTTTGTTTATCTACAGGTGAAGAGTTATTTCCTTTGGCTACCTTCAGCATTTTTTCTTTATCTTTGATTTTCTGTATTGTGAAAATTATACACGTAGGTTTGATTTTTTGTTTTGTTTTGTTTTATTTTGCTTTTGTTTTTGTCTTTGTTTTGGCATTTATCCTGTTTCTGCTTCTCTTTTCTCCTTCTAGTATTGTTTTTACACATATGCTACATCTTTTGTAGTTGACCCCAAGCTCTGGGATATTCTGTCTTATTTTTTTCAGTCCTTATTCTGTTTGCTTTTCAGTTTTAAAGATTTCCATGGATAATATCCATAAGAACAGAGAATCTTTTCTTCAGCTGTGTCTTGTCTGCTTATAAACTCATTAAAAGCATTCTTCATTTCTGTGATATTTTTGTTTGATCTCCAGCATTTCTTTTTGATTGTTTCTTAAGATTTCCATCTCTTTCCTTACATTGCCCATCAGTTCTTGCATGTAGTCTACTTTATCCATTAGGGTGCTCAGCGTAGTAATCATATTTGTTTTACATTCCCAGTCTGATTATTCCAACAACCTTGCCATGTCTGGTTCTAATGTTTGCTCTGTCTCCTCATATTGTGTTTTTGCCTTTTAGTATGCTTTAATTTTTTTTTTTTTTTTTTAAGTATCTGGGATGTGATATACTGGGTTAAAGAAACATTGATAAGTCAGACTTTAACAATGTAGTAGTAAGGTGTGAGTGGAGGGGAAGTGTTCTGTAGTCCTATGAGTATATCTGGTTTTTTGTGGTCAGCCTATGCTTCTGGGTTGTGAATTTCACAAAGGTTTCTCAGTTTTTTCTCCCCACTCAGCAGGGACAGGATAGCTAAAGAGGGTAGGAGTTGGTTATTTCACAAGTCAGTTAGGCTCTGATAAAACCCTGGCAGGTTGGGCTATGGTTAACTAGTTTCTTCTGAGGTCAGACCTTGTTAAGAAAAAGATTGCCTTGATGTATTTCAAAATGATTTATTTTCCCCACCCCATGCTAGAAGCACAAGGAGCTCTTTCTCTGATATTTACTGTGAGAACCTGGTTGAGCTCCTGGAGGTAAAATTTACAAAAACAAGGGGGTGCCCTATGACTGGGTTTCCCAGGAGTTTTTAATCTCTCAGGCTTGCTTGCACTTAGTCTCCAGCAGTTCCTCATTTGCAGTTCATGTTTCCCTGCCCCAGCACTGATTCACACGATGGTTTCTGACCAGGTATGTTGTGATTCTCTGTATCTGCCTCTCTGTCTTTCCAATTTTCATGGCAGCAGTTCATCCTGTGACCTCATTTCTCTTATAGATCTAAGAAAAGTTGTTGATTATTTAGTTTGTTCAGATTTTTATTCATTGTTAGGATAGAGGGTTGACTTCTGACTCCTTACATTCAGAACTGGAAGCCATGATTTGCTTCTAATAAATAGAATACAGCAAAAATAATGGGATGTCACTTCCATGATTAGGTCACAAAAAACTATCACTTTCATCTTGCTAGGCCTCTCTTTTGCTGGCACTCTCTCTTGCATGCTCAGTGAACCAAGATGTCATGTTTTATTCTTTGTGGAGGGGTCCATGTAGCAAGAAGTTAAAGGAGACCTCTAGCCAACAACATGTGAGGAACTGAGACCTTAGTCCAACAGCCTAGAATAAACTGAATCTATCCTTTAACTACATGAATGAACTAGGGAGCAAATACTTCCATTCAAGACTTGAGATAACCAGAGTCTTGTGAGAGACTGAGAGTCAGAAGACCTGGCTAAGCCGTGTCAGCCTGGATTTCTGACCCACAGAAACTATGAGATAGTAAATGTTATTGCTGTTTAATCCACTAAGGCTTGCGGATATTTATTAGGCAGAATTAGGCAAGTAGTACACAACTACAAAGAATATACTTTAGCTTCTCCTGAAGGCAGATCTTGTTAAGAAGGGCAAAGCACTCTAGTGCCTTTCAAAATGATTTTTTTGACCTAGTATGCACCTGCAGACACGCATACATACACTTATTGATCTTCATAAAGCAATATTTATTCTTCCTATATAATACATAAATATACTAATTTTTTTAAGTAATGGTAGGGACAGAAATTTGATTTTATGACCTACAAATGAGTTGTAATAGTTTGGAAAACCCTGGTTAAGGTTACATTCTCTAGAATAAAATTTCCTGCGTTTATAACTCAGGTCTATCACTTAGTAGTGTGGTAGCTCTGGTAATGCACAGCCTATATTTGAATCAGGTACTTTATAAAAAGAAAAATAATAGAATATAGGATGGTATTGAGAATTAGATCAGATTATATATTCAGCACAAAACTTCACATATAGAAAGAATAACTATTCATAGATAACTTTTACTTTAACGAAACATTTCTATGTGTTCATTTAATCTTGGAACAGAACTGCTAATTCTGTCCACTCCCGTGGATTACTGAGAATGATTATTAGAGCACCTTTTACATTCTGTTATAATTATATATTTTTCTATCTATCATTCTCTCTTCCGCTTCTACCCTATTCCTATTAAGTTATGAGCTCTTTGAGGGTAGGTATTTTTTCTAATTATTCTTGGTCTCTTCAATACATAGGATAGTTTGTGACACAGAATAGTCATTCAACAACTATGAATGAGTAAATGAATTTCAACTTAATGAATAAATGCTCACCTGTAATTATTAGAAAGACATACCTTTCAGCAAGTCAAAAATATGTTTTTCACATACTCTTTTTTCCTATTATAAAGGGCTTATTATAAGTCTATTTTCCCCCTAAAGACAATCCTTCTCTGTTTTCTCCTCAATTTTCATGTAGAAAACCTGTCAGATGGGAGACTAGGATGTATAATTTCAAATTATCTGTCTAAAAATCCACAAATTTTTCTAATGATTTCTGAGTGCTTTTGGTCATCTTCCCTAAATGTATGACACTTTGCTAGCATTCCTGCAGATGCTAGTAATATGATATCCAGATATCCCGTTTAGAACATGTGAAGGCAGGCAAATATGGCATATAGCATGCATTGTCCTAGTCTTACATTACAATTCTACCAGTAAGTTCCAAAACCATTCTGGCCTTTATTTTGGTAAAAAATGTAATAGCCATTCTTACAAAAATATCCGTCTTATACATAATCAATTAGTTTTTAAATGTAGACTCACATTTTTATTTATATTTATTTTTATTAAACGTTTGGTCTTGCAGTTTACATTTTTCAGAAAACTTTTAGACTTCTCATTACCTCATACTGAATTAACCAGGTGATATCATTGAAAAAAGGTAATAAGCATGTCTTCTGTGCTGTATCAATGTAACTGACACACTTGATGGACAGGACAGAGCAAAGTAATGTTTGTAGACACTACATTTTGAGTTCATATCCAGTCCCATTAATCAACACTCCGGCTGGAATTCAATCATTGACAAATTATTCTATATTTAATTATATTATGCATATCTGAAATTATGCATAACATAACTGAAGTTATGACAGTCTACACCAGTTGTTGTAATTTAATGGAGATATTTTAAGGCATTATTATAGCACTGCCATTTTTTACCTGTGTGGTCAGGCTATTAAAAAGCGAATGAGTTATCTTTGGCATGGCCTGTTCTTAGTAACCCTGTATTGGATTGTAGGCATTCCCTTTTTTTAAAAGGCAGAAAACAATTTATAATGCATACTAAAACTCTAAAGAGGTTCCAAATTAAAGCTCAATGGTCTATATTTTGGGGAACTGTTTTTATGTTATTTTTGACCATCGAGAGAATATTCCTATATTTAAGTAACTTTTACCTCTTTTTAAAAATTCTGCAGATATCTGACTGTATTTGAAAGTAAAATGTGTACATTCTTTCCAATACTTGAAATACTTAAAATACTTAATAGTTACAATTAAATAGTTAAAATACTTTCTCTTGTTGTGTAATACAGATGACAGTGCAGCAGATAAGGGAGACTTTTAAAAAATGAATGGTGTGAAATCAGATATTCATAAAGCAAATAATACAATGAAATGGGTTATACATTTAAAGGTAAAAAATAAAATAAAAAGATTTAGGCCAGGTGCTGTGGCTCATGCCTAAAATCCCAGAACTGTGGGAGGCTGAAGTGGGCAGATCATGAGGTCAGATCGAGACCATCCTGACTAACAAGGTGAAACCCCATCTCTACTAAAAATACAAAAACTTAGCTGGGTGCAGTGGTGGGTGCCTGTAGTCCCAGCTTACTTGGGAGGCTGAGGCAGGAGAATGACATGAACCCGGGGAACGGAGTTTGCAGTCAGCTGAGATTGTGCCACTGCACTCCAGCCTGGGCGACAGAGCAAGACTCCATCTCAAAAAAAAAATTAATTTAAAAAAAAAGATTTTTAGGAGGAAAATGGAGAAGATCTTCAAGTATTTAGAATACACAATATTTCTTAAATAGGACAGAGAACCACAAATATAAAAGAAATTAATAAATTAGACTACTATGCGGTAATTGTGTTCATCAGTAAACACCCTTAAGGAGAGTGATCTCAGTCACATGGCCAACTAGATGTCCCTAGCACTCATTTACCCCCTTCAAAAAAATAAACAACTATCTTTCAACAAAAGTAACTGAAGGAGAGTACCAGAGCACAGCAAAGGAGAAGCAGAAATCCTGTAGAACATAAAACACCAAACAGCTGCATAGAGGAAAGATAAAAACACTTCACTTCCTCCCATCCCCTCCAGCAGTCAGGGTCAGTTTGGAAATAGGAAGGACTTATACCTGAAGGGAAAAGATAAGTAAGGGGACCCCACAGACCCCATCACCACCAAGAACACTTGTGGTCTTTGCCATTGGAGACTTCTGGAATCCTTACAGGCTCTGAGCCCAGCTGAGGGAGCTACCTGGAGTCCACACATTTGTGCTAACCTCACAGAAGGAGCCAGTGTTGTGCTCCTCCCCATGGCCTGAGCTGCTACTGTGCTGGAACATCATAGAACCAGAGCCACTACTAGAGTGTATCCTGCTCTGGCTGTGAGTAGGCATTGCACTCCTGTGTCCCTGAGGCTTTGCTGCTACTACAACATGCGTACCCAGTACCACATCATTCTCAAGCCAAGCTGCTACTATGCCCTACCCCAAGGCCAAGCTACTACATAGGTATTTCATCCCCCATCCCAGTTGGGCATCTCATGTGGTGCGCTGCCCCATCAGGGAACCAGAGGCTTGAGTGACGCATGTAGCTGCGCCTACCAGAGCTGAGATTCTGAGAGCTGCCCCCCAAGGGAACCAGAACCTTGACTGAACTGTGCCACCCCTTCCAGAACAAAGAGCAAAAGTTCCACCTCACTGGAATTGTACTATCCCCCTGCAGTCTGAGACTGAGACACCCTGCCTCTTTGGTGAGTGGAGTTATTGCTGTGCTGCTTTTTGCCCAAGCCATAGCTGTGCTTCACCATTCCTGGGGTCTTGCTGCCACTATACCCAGCCTCACAAACCTAAGTTGCTACCATGTCTCACCATCTCAGGGTCCATTTCATGGTACTTTATCTTCTGGGCCCTGAAGTGCCATTGTGTACTGTTTGCTCCAGGACCTGAATTGCAACTGTGATCTGATCCCTGAGATCCAAGCTTCTAGAATACTCCTTCTTCCCTGGAGCCATGCTGGTGCTGCACTCTGCCTCCCAGAGCCAGAGTTATAACTACATCCTTCCTCCTGCACCTGAGCTCTGGGGTGTGCTTCAGAGTCACAGGTCCCAGACTTCTGAGCAAACTGTATCCATTTGTACATCAAGTTCCAGGTACCATAGTATTAATAGCTTTGCAAGACTCTGAATGTGGGGCTTCAGCTCCATTGCCACACTAATAAACACCTGTCCCCCGAATCCCAGAGCCACTGCAGCTGCTTATCAGTCATGGCAGGCCCAACACTAACAGGAAATCCCTCAGCTAAGACTCTCCACTGTGGAGAAGACAAGAATAGAAAGTCCTCTAAAGCTCTTGCCACTAAGAACCCTCATAACTTACATTGCCACCACCATTGACACAGACCTCTGCAGTTGACCACTGAGATATCTGCAGTCACTGCTGATATTAATCACAGCTGAAGAAGTTGCATGGAGATTATACCACTGCTCCCACCCAGAGCCAGGGCCACCACACCCTGTTCAACTACTACCTTTAGACCCATCTGCAGATGAAAACCTTTTCCTACAAAAGCCACTCTGTGATGTTTGAAAAAGGTCACTACTCCACCAGATGCACAGACATCAATGCAGGGACATAGAAACATGGAAAAAGGCAAGGAAACATGACACCACCAAAGGAAAACAATAATTATCTAGTAACTGACCCAAAATAAAAATGTACAAATTGCCTGGAAGGAAATTCAAAATAATTATCTTAAGAAACTGAATAGGGCCGGGCGCGGTGGCTCAAGCCTGTAATCCCAGCACTTTGGGAGGCCGAGACGGGCGGATCACGAGGTCAGGAGATCGAGACCATCCTGGCTAACACGGTGAAACCCCGTCTCTACTAAAAAATACAAAAACTAGCCGGGCGAGGTGGCGGGCGCCTGTAGTCCCAGCTACTCGGGAGGCTGAGGCAGGAGAATGGCATGAACCCGGGAGGCGGAGCTTGCAGTGAGCTGAGATCCGGCCACAGTACTCCATCCCGGTCGACAGAGTGAGACTCTGCCTCAAAAAAAAAAAAAAAAAAAGAAACTGAATAAATCATAAGAGAATATAGATGAACAATTCAATGGGATCAGAAAAACAATTCATGATCTGATTGAGAAATTAAAGAAAGAGATAGATATCATTTAAAAGAACCAAAAAGAAATCTAGGGTCTGAGGAATTCAATGAGTAAAATAGAAAATAAAATGGAGACCTTCAACAGCAGACTTGAAGCAGAAATAGGAATCTGTGAACTTTAAGACAGGTCTTTTGAAATTCTCCAGGCAGAGGATGAAAAAACAGAAAAATGAAAGAAAGTGAAAGAAACCTATGAGACGTATGAGACATCACTAAGTGAACAAATATTCCTATTCTGGAATTTCCAGTTGGAGAGGAGACAAAGAAAATGACAAAAATAATATTTAATGAAATAATTGCTGAACACTTCCCAAGTCTTGGGAGAGATAGGCATATCCAGATCCATGAAGCTCAAAGCTCTCCAAACATAATAAACCCAAAGGGGTCTTCATTGAGGTATATTATAAGAAAATTGTCAAAAGTTAAAGGCAAAGAGAATTTTAAAAGCAGCAAAAGAAAAGTGAAATGTTACATACAAGAAAATCTTCATTAGTCCATCAGCAGATTTCTCAATAGAAACCCAGCAGGCTAGGAGAAAATGGGATGATGTATTCAGAGTGCTGAAAGAAAAAGAAAAACTGCCAACAAAGAGTACTATATGCAGAAAAGCTGTTCTTCAGAAATGAAAGAGAAATTAAGTCTTTCACAGGCAAGCAAAAGATGAGGGAATTCATCACCATGAGACTTGCCTTACAAGAAATGGTTAAGGGAATTCTTTAAATGAAAACTAAAGAACAATAATTCCTATCATGAAAACATATGAACACATAAAACTCACTGGTAGAGGTGAATATATAGTTTAGTTCAAAATACCCCAATATCGTAATGGTGTTGTATAAGCCATTCATATCTCTAATATGAAGGTTAAAAGTCAAGACACTCAAAAATAACTATAGCTATAATAAGTTATTAAGGAAAAACAATATAAAAAATGTACATTGTGACATTAAAAATATCAATTGTGAAACCAGGGAGAGTAAAAACCTAGAGTTTTTGTATATGATGGAAATGTTACATTGTTATCTGCTTAATCTATTATAACTATGAGATGTCTTATGTAAGCCTTATGACAATCACAAAAGAACAAACTACAGAAGATACACAAACAATAAAGAGAAATGAATCAAAGCTGAGCACTACAGAAAATTACCACATCACCAAGGTAGACAATGAGAGAGGAAGAAAGAAATAAAGGATCTCCAAAAGAACCAGAGCACAAATAACAAAATAGCAGTCATGTATTCATAATTATCAATAATAACATTGAATATAAATGGATTAAATTCTGTAATCAAAAGATATAGAGTGAAGGAATTTTAAAAATCCAATGATATGCTTCCTACTAGTGACCCGCTTTAACTTTAAAGAAATATATAGGCTGAAAATGAAGGAATGGAAGAAGACATTTCTTATAAATTGTAACCAAAAGCAAGGAGTGGTGGCTATAATTATGTCAGATAAAATACATTTAAAGTAAAAATCTGACATAAGAGACACAAAAGGTCACTTTTTAATGAAAATGGATCAATTCATCAGGAGGACGTAATTATAATTGTACATGCACCCAACATTAGAGTACCTACATACAAAAGGAAATAGTAATGACACAAAAAGAGAAATAGATAGTAATACAATAACAGTTGGTGAATGCAATACTCCACTTTTAACAATGGCTACACCAATGACACAGAAAATTAGTATGAAAATACTGGTTTTGAATAGCACTTTTGACCAAATGAACTTAACAGACATATACTGAGCTTTTCATCCAACAGCAGCAAAATCACATTCTTCTTTAGTGCACATGGAACAGTCTCCATGGTAGACCTTATGTTAGGGTGCAAAACAAGTCTTCACAAATTTAAAAAAGGATTGAAATTATATCTAATATTACTTTTGACCACAATGATATGAAACTCTAAATAAATAACAGAAAGAATATTGGAAAATTCACAAATATGTGGAAATGAAATAACATGCTTCTAAATAACCACAAGGTGTCAAAGAAGAAATCAGAATGAAAATTTGAAAGTATCTTGAGTCAAATGAAAATGGAAATACAACATACCAAAATCTAGAAGATGCAGCAAAAGGAGTTCTATGTGGAAAATTAATAGTAACAAATTCCTACAGTTTAAAAAAGTCCCCAATAAAGAGACTACGTTATACCACAAAGAACTAAGGAGAAAGAAAGGAGAAGAACAAACTAAACCCAAAGTTAGCAAGGGAGGAAATAATAAAGATCAGAACAGAAATAAAGCAAATACAATATAGAAAAACCATAGAAAAAAATTAAAAACCTGAGTTGACTATTTCTGCTTTGACACCACCTTTATTATTTATACATCATCTCTTCCAAGAAGTGTGTCAACCCTCCACCTGCCCAGTTCTCATACCTTGCATAGCTGCCATGCTAATGTACTTGCATCTCCTTGGAAGCGCCATGTCCTTGCACACTTCCATGGCTGTGCAATGCTTTCTTCCTGTCTAAAAATTTATTTCCCCAATTTATTCATTTGACTAACTGCTTCCTATCCTGCAATCCAATATAGGATTGATTTCATATGAAAAGCTTTCCTGGCCCTTCTTCATTCTCAACTAATCTGGGTAGATATTTATGTGTTCTAATAGAATTCTAAGCTTTTTTCTATCACAGCATGTATCAACATTTATTATATGTTTAATTTTTTATCTTAACCATTAGTCTGTGAATATCTTTAAGATAAAAGCATGTTTTCTTCGCCTTTGAACCTCTGGCACTTGGAGAAGGAAGGAAGGGAGGGAGGGAGAGAGGGAGAGAAGCAGAAAGAGTAATAAGTCAATTAGACTTCAATTCTGTTTAAAATCTAGTTCTAGCTATACCTATGGGAGATTAGACTAAATTAATTAACCACTCTGAGTCTCAGTTTCCTCTTCTCAGGAGATAATAGCTGTTCTTCTTTTCTTATTTGTCATTATGAGGATTAAACA
Source organism: Piliocolobus tephrosceles (assembly GCF_002776525.5). Taxonomy (NCBI): domain Eukaryota; kingdom Metazoa; phylum Chordata; class Mammalia; order Primates; family Cercopithecidae; genus Piliocolobus; species Piliocolobus tephrosceles. The sequence continues at coordinate 20,455,359 of NC_045443.1, forward strand.
ATATAATGTAGGTAAATCCATGTCAACAGTGAGGTTTCACAGAAATCTATTGACAACTTAGTGTGTTCCAGGCACTAAGCTCAGCATAGACAATACAAAGAAGAATAAAATACATCCCTGCCATTGAGGAACTTTGATCTGTTGTGAATGTCAAGAAAACAGGGGAATGAATTGTTTTCTTCTGCTGAAAGGGGAGAGAAAGTCAAAGAGAGATACAGACAGTGGCATTTGAGCAGAGCCATGAAGACAAAGAGGCATTTGCTTGTTTTAAAATTGTGAAACAGTGAGATTAATACAAATTGAAGAAACGAAAAGTGCTACGGGAGTGCAGAGAGAGAATGGATTAATTTCATCTAGAGAAGTCAGATAAAGCATCACAGAAGAAATGACATTTAGGGTAGATCCAGGAGGACAGATAGTATCTTCTTTTCCTTCAAAACACCAGTGGATACAAGGGAATTTCTCAGACAATATGACTAGGCTGGTTTGGCTACAGCACATAGCGTAATGTGAGGACTGCCTGCCAACTCCTCAAAGAGGGTTTTTCCAACACCTACCTGAAGATATGAACTTGGGTCAAAAGCAGCAGAAGCCAAGAAAGGAATAAAGGATGACTGATTGGCAGCTGGGACAAAGTCACATAAAGACTGATGTCAGGAATGACCAAAGCCAGAGAAACAGCACAGTTGCCAAAAGGAAATCTCAGAGCAAAGACCTGTGGCAAGAAATGGATGGTTACCATGGTGTCAGTGCAGGCGCACGGCAAGTTTCCAAAGGCAAAATTTTGTCCAAGAGCCCAGCTGAGTTTGAAAGCTCTGGGTGAGTACCATCAAGAACGTGATTTAAAACCAGGGCTGATTAGGTAGAAAAGAGAACGTAGAAGAGTCAAGTTGTGACAGTATGAATCAGTTGGTGTCATCATTTCTAAGAGCCCAAATAAAATTTAAAGCGATAAAAACCTGTGATTTTAACTCTTGGTATATGAAATTGCTCTCTATGGCCAGGTGCGGTGGCTCACGCCTGTAATCCCAGCACTTTGGGAGGCTGAGGCGGGCGGATCACAAGGTCAGGAGATTGAGACCATCCTGGCTAATACAGTGAAACCCCGTCTCTACTAAAAATACAAAAAATTAGCTGGGTGTGGTGGCGGGCGCCTGTAGTCCCAGCTACTCGGGAGGCTGAGGCAGGAGAATGGCGTGAACCCGGGAGGCAGAGCTTGCAGTGAGCTGAGATTGCACCACTGCTCTCCAGCCTGGGTGACAGAGTGAGACTCCGTCTCAAAATTTTAAAAAATAAAAAGAAATTGCTCTCTATTCTGGGACAGAAACACTACCCAATCTACTCACCTACATTTTTGTGTCAGTTATGTGCAATTATGCTAGTGGCAAGAACTAAAGCTAGCAAGATTAGAAAGGGTCTCATGGTGAAGGGCTCAGAATGCCAGAGCAAGAACTTTGTCCATCATTTGAAAGGTAAGGGGGAGACATGGAAAGATTTCGGGTGGGGAGGCCACATAATTGAAGCTTAAACTTTAAGAAAATCAGCAGAAAATGTTACAGAATACCTAGTGATGTTTTCAATAAGTAGAATTTAAGTTGTAAAAAGTTTAAATAGCGACTACTTCATACGTTCATTTACGAAGAATAGGTAACCAATGTGTCAAAGATCCATTTATTAAACCTCTACTATATGACGTGCAATAGGCTGGACGATATTGTGTGTATGAATTGCCATTCAGCATCATTCTGCTCACCATCTTGTTCCAATATGTGTGTGAATAGTGGTGAGTGAGTATCATCTGTCTGAAGAGGAATCAGAATTAGCACTTTTATAAGATTCCACAAGTGCCCTCTGAATGTAATGTAGCAGGTTCATATGCAAACTGTGGTCATTTCTGCTGCTTGTACCTGTTATGATGACAGAATCAAAAATAAGCCTGTTGGAAAATTTTTATACATGGATATGCTAGTTTATGCATTCCCTCTGGGTGCCAGAGATGAATTATTACGGCACCCTAGATTATATCCAGTTCCGTTTCCAGGGAGGAGCTTCCTGGTCCATTATTATCTGGCGGTCTTTTTTCCTTCCTTCTATATATGTCCGCCTTTATCTTGTTATCCTACTTGACCCCATCTGTGAAGTAAGCACTGGATATATGTCCTTTTGGGACTAGAAGCAATCTCAGTCTACTTCCTGCTTGTAGAAATGTAACGGCCCAAGAAGCATTTTCTGTTCAGAAAAATACCTTTTCTTAGTTCAGACCGGTAGTATCTACAGCTATATGCTCTCCTAAAATGATGGTTTCTTATCTATTAAATTCCAATTAGCTCATGTACTCACAGCCACATTTTTTCCAGACATTCTCTCTCTCTCTATATATATATATATATAAGTATATACATAGAAATATATATTTCTAGAGATACATATTCAATAAATATTTAAGTATATATATAAAACAAATCTAAGAAGTATTTAACTATATATGTTTTTATCTTGCTTCTTCATGCTTCTCTCTCTTGAGTGATTATGAGTACCTTGGAAATGAGAATTTGGTGAGATTTTAGTCTCTATTCACTGAGTCATTAAATCCAATTTTAAGAATTTATTGCATGCCACCTTAATCTGTTCAGAGGTTTTAACAATGGGTGAACCAAGTATATCCTTGTTTTAATTATTACCACAAAGCCAAGTTTTTACCAGCCTTTAGCCTTATAGCATTTAAAAATTTTATGTTTTACTGTTTACACTTGAGAAAAAGTTCTCCTACATCTATATGACACTCTAAAATTGTGTCCTATCTCTATTTCCTTTTATTCCGTTTTGCAGATCAAACTGCTCTTTTCTAAGATCATGTCCTTCTTAATACCTTGCCATATGAAGAGGAAAGCAATCAACAATGGTAGTAATTTCTGTTCTCCAATTTTTAGAGCTAAAAGTTCATTAGATACTTGGTCTACATTCTAGCTACTGTATACTGAATGTTTGTGTCCTTCCAGAATTCACATATTGAAATCCAGGCCCCAGTGTTATGGTATTTGGAGACGGGGACTTTGGGAAGTAATTAGATTTAGATGAGGCTATGAGAATGAAACCCTCATGATGGGCTTAAGGCCCTTGTAAGGGGATGAAGAGCCTCTTTCTGCCAAGTGACAATGCAGGGTAAAAATGGTCATCTGCAAACCGGGGAACAGGCCCTCAGTAAGAACCCAACCACACGCACACTGTGATCTTGGACTTTCACCCTCCAAAATTGTGAAAAATAAATATTTGTTACGTAAGCCTCTTAGTCTATGGTAGTTTATTATAGCAGCCTGAACAGGGCAAGACATATATATTTTAATTGTGCATAGCATAATTGCTCTCCTTTCACCCTGAAATGGCAATTTCTTCACTGTCATCATCAGACTAGCCCCCTAGTCTGATGCCACATATTATAGGTTATTTGTTACTTAACACCTCACTTCTAGGTACCAATTCCTGTATTAGCTGGGATGAAATAGACTATGCTTTAGTATGCGAATCCCTCAATCTTAATATCTATAAGAACAAAGATTGTTTCAAAAAAGGAGTCAGAGAACTTAAAACTGTTGAGTACATAGTATATTCTAGGTACACTCCCATAGTCTTTATATGTATTATCTCATTTTAATCTTCACAAGGTGTTTATATGAATGTCTCTATTTTCTGTATAAGGAAAATGAGGTTTAGAGGGATTAAGTCATTGTTCAAGAAGACATACATAGTGCACAGTGTTATCAAGATTCCAATCCAGGTTTGCCAATATTGAAGTAGTCTGGTCACATGTTACTGGCCACAGCTACTTCATTTCAGAGATCCTCTGCAAATCTAAGATATGTTGATTAAATTTCTGCCTTCTTTATTCTTTTGCCTTTTAGTAAGTAAGGGCATGACTGGACCTCCGTTTCGGATATCTCAAATTGAATATTAAACTATTCTGTAACATTCTCATTCTGAAAATTGAGAGATTTGTGAAAGCTATTTATTTTTTCTTTTCTTTCTTCATCTTTTTTTTTTTGCCACAAAAGAGTGTGCTTATAAAATAGAAGGAAAAGAATAGACTTGCTTTTAGCAACATGCAAAAAAAAAAAAAAAAATCAATCTGAAAAGCAGTAGTGAAATAATAAAATAGCATTATTATTTGAGAAGAGATAACAATTGCACAGTAAAATTTGTTTACCAGAAAATAAAAACATATAAACGATAAACAAAAGTTTAAAGAGACTGCAAGTGGATTGCATGGAGAAATGAAAAATGGAAAAATCCCTTTTGTGTCTGTCAGTTTAACCATTTCATCTCTGATTTAGCATTTCAATCAAGAACTTAAAAAACAGAGAGGAACTTATAGAACTTGTTTTTTTTTTTTTGTAAGGGAATTGAGCTGCCTGGATGTTGCAGGAAACTAAATGACCCATTCAGATAAAGTCCATGTACTGAAGATTATGACTCAAAGTACTAATATCTGATGGCTCACTTGGGCTCATATCCAGTTAGCTGCTGATCACATTCTATTCATCTCTCTATTGATCATGTGCTTGCACCACATTTCCTGCTGAAATTAGCCAAGATATTGCTAGAAAGGAAAATAAATTTTAAATGATGCTGAATTTTGAACTATGTTTTCAAGTCTAGATGTGGTTTCAGTTAGTGCAAAAAGTAGGAAAGAATAAAAAAAGCGACACCATTAACTTGGTGAGAAAGGGCCTTTGTTCATAAATATAAACAAAGCAGTGCTTTTCTATAATTTGCCTAATTTAATTTCAAGTTTAAATGAACCTTAAATATACTTCATTGAAAAAATATGGTGCCAGTACAAGCTGCTTGCTTTCTACTCTGAATGGCCGTATCATTTATTGTACAAACGGTGGTACTAACATATATTATATTTAAGTAAAACTTAACATTTATGCAAATATTATAATTTTAAAAACACTTTCACATTCAAAAGCACATTTTTAAATCTAAAAAAGCCTTGTGAATAATCAATGTCCCCGTTATACAGTTGGGAAATTAGAGATCAAGCAAGATTAAGCAATTTACCCAAGCTCTTAAAACTAGCAGACTTGGAACCCTTGTGATGCAAAGTCTGGTATTTTCACTAAAACTACTGTCGCACTTGAATTGTTAGTTAACTTTAACCTCATATATACTGCCTATCAACATGGTTACAAGCTTCTTGAGCAAACTCACTCTTGTACAATTTTGTTTTAAATGAGCAATCCTTCACAGAATGTCCTGCGCAGGACATTCTGGTGGTCATCCAACAAAATTCTCTTGTGGATAATTATGATGACTAGCTACGAGAGTCTTTTTCCCAAAATAGGCTTACAAAATATTAGTCAACTTTGAAATGTATTGCATTTCTATTTAAAAATATAGTGAGTGGAAGCTCCTATAGAGTTTCTTGATAATAAGATTCTGAACTATTTACTTGGTCAATCTTAAAACTTCAAACTGTATCTTAAAACAAGCCAAGAAAACACCCAGTTTCAAGTAAAATAAAAAGCTTGATTTTTTTTTAGCTATATCCCTTATATTTGTAACTGTCTGAGAAAAGTAAATGGCTTACTGCATAGAAACAGAGAAAAGCTATTAAGGCACACACTTAGACACTCCACTGAAGAATTTAATATAAAATAAACCACTTTTTTGTTTCCTTAAACCACACAATTTTGATGAGCTCAATAGTTAACATCTTTGACAATATACTTTTTTTTTTTTTTTTTTTTTTGTGACAGAGTATTGCTCTGTCGCCCAGGCTGGAGTGCCTGGCCGGATCTCAGCTGACTGCAAGCTCCGCCTCCCGGGTTCATGCCATTCTCCTGCCTCAGCCTCCCGAGTAGCTGGGACTACAGGCGCCCGCCACCTCGCCCGGCTAGTTTTTTGTATTTTTTAGTAGAGACGGGGTTTCACCGTGTTAGCCAGGATCGTCTCGATCTCCTGACCTCGTGATCCGCCCGTCTCGGCCTCCCAAAGTGCTGGGATTACAGGCTTGAGCCACCTCGCCCGGCCTGACAATATACTTTTATCAGAGGTGTTATATTTACAGTATAAGAGGAAACATCTCTCCAATAAAAATGTAATTTCAAATATTTTAGCATCATTTAAAAACTAATTTCTGTGCTCAAAAAGTCTCAAAACTCTTCAGCTCCTAAAAAAACTTCATGGCCTCTGTAAAAACAGGCAAAATGCATTTTCTCTAAGAGAGACTTTATGTTCAAATAATTACCAGAGATTGAAACTTAAAGATTCAGACCCCATTGTCATCATTCACAAATCTAGTATTTCTAGAAATAAAATTCACCAAAAGGCAATAATTCAACGACGTGTTATAAGTTTTCTTTTAGAAACTGTCAAAGACAAACAAAAACTGTTGTTCTACAGAAAATGTCATTTTAAAGGAATGTACTTATTTCCTTTTTCACACTTTATACTCGAGATTCATGCAAGTGTTGCCATTATTATTGAAATGACTTTTGTTAAGAACCTCTGTGCCTGAAACAAATGTGTATGAGATGGGAGAACAGCAGCTTTCTAGAGTGACTCCCATGATGGTGGTGGTGGTGGCAACAGGAGTTGTAGTCCTTTTGACGAAATAGTCGAAATAATATATTGAATATATTTCTGCATGACATTATTTATTTAATCCTTACAAGAATCCTGAGAGGAAACTGATGGCTAGTATTAATCTCATTATTAGTATGTACATGAGAAAACTAAGGACCGGAGAAGTTAATTACTTTACTTAATTAGGCAGCAGAGTGTAGCCTTGCCTTCTAATCCTGTAAGAATTCCACCATATGAAATTATTTCTTATTCCAGGGTTAAGTTTGAGTAAATGAACTGATGAGGAATTTATGCTTATATGAACAGAAGAGGCCAGCAATAAATTTAGCTAAACCTCTCTTTTTTTTTTTTGAGATGGAGTCTTGCTCTGCCACCCAGGCCGAAGTGCAGTGGCGCCATCTCAGCTCACTGCAAGCTCCCCCTCCCAGGTTCTCGCGATTCTCTCAGCTCACTGCAAGCTCCACCTCCCAGGTTCTCGCGATTCTCCTGCCTCAGCCTCCTGAGTAACTGGGACTACAGGCGCCCGCCACCACACCCAGGTAATTTTTTGTACTTTTAGTAGAGCTGGGGTTTCACCATGTTAGCCAGGATGGTGTCGATCTCCTGACCTCATGATCTGCCAGCCTCGGCCTCCCAAAGTGCTGGGATTACAGGTGTGAGCCACCACACCCGGCCTAGTCACTGAAAATTCTTTACTTAAATATGTAGTATTTCTGGCCTTTGTTAATTCTCTTCCTCTAAACCAGCACTATTGTTGGGTGTCTTTTCTTTCTAAGATTATTATATCAGAAGTTTATGAGACATATATATATATATATATATTTTCAAATTTTGATTCTGTTGGAAACAGTTTTCCTAGACAAATAACAACTGGGGGGCCCAGGCGACCTCCACTGTTGTCCTCAATGCACAATGCACGTGGTCATAGTCTTATCCTCTCATGCATTCAGCATTCCTGATGAAACCATGCTGTGAGAAAGATTATTGAATTGGGAGGCTGTGAACCTGATGTAAAGTTCCAGCTTTTATCATCTTACAAGCTACTGGATTAAGGGTAAGCTATTGCCTTTCATTGGCTTGCTTTCCTCATGTGCAAAATGTTATCTTCAAACACTCTAATGTCAAAAAAAAAAAAAAATAGAATGAATAAGACCTACTATTTGAGAGCACAACAGTTTGATTACAGTCAATAATAACTTAATTGTACTTTTCAAAATGACTAAAAGAGTATAATTGGATTGTTTGTAATACAAAGGATAAATTCTTGAGGGGATGGATACCCCATTCTCCATGATGTGATTATTACACATTGCATGCCTGTAGCAAAACATCTCATACCCCATAAATATATACACCTAGTATGCTCCCACAAAAATTAAAAATTAAAAATGAATAATGTCACTTATACTCTAAGAAACAAACTCACTGTGCTAATGAACTTCAGAATTTGTGTAGATATAAGAATCTGGCCATGTGTTTTATGGACAGATTATAGATTTCAATTGTTATTTTAAATATGTTTTATGTAAATGCTGTTACTATTAGAGGGCAGAGATTTATTTTAAACTCAGGTCACTCTGTATACAACAGAAAGCTAAGCATTTTTAGATTACTTAGATATTTCAGGGTCAAAACCACCTGATATCTTTTGTTCTAGTCAACCAGTTGCTATAGTTTAGGCAGCAGTTGGATATTCAAAAGCCCATGATGAAAGTTTTTTGTACTGCCTGCTGTGGTCTGACTGTGTTCTCCAAAATTCCTGTGTTGGGAACTTAATCCCCAATGCAACAGTGTTAGGAAGTAGATCCTTTTGAGAGATAATGTCATGAGGGTGTGCTCTCATGAATAGATTAATGGCCTTATAAAAGGATTTGACAGAGAAAGTTTGTACCCTCTTTGCCCTTTCATCTCTTCTACCATGTAAAGCCATGGTGTTACTCCCCTCCTGAAGACACAGCATCAAGGCACCATCTTGGAAGCAGACAGCTGTCCATATCAGACAACTGAATCTATGGTGCCTTGATTGGACTTCCCAACCCACAGAACGGTAAGAAGTAAGTTTCTGTTCTTCATAAGTTATCCAGTCTCAGGTATTTTTGTTATAGCAGCATACAACAGACTAAGACACAGCCAGAGTTCTAAAAGGAACGTAGTGAGTGAGCCTGAGGGAGACTATTTCCTGGCCATGTTTCTGAAGCTTTTCATAGAAATCCATAAAAACTAGCTTGCACAGACATTCTGTGACATTTCTGTGGAGAAATATGAGCAATTTGAGTGAAAGTCTGTGGGATAAACTAGAGGAAGTGTATTAGTATACAATACTTAATGTGAGTTCTGCTTTCCCTTTGGTCACATAAATGAACAATTTACAAGCAGATTATTACCTAGCCCAGTTAAGAATTTTCCATCCTTTTTTTTAAATTCCTTTTAAAAAAATTGATATCTAGCTGGGGACTTAAAAGAGATTAGCACACATGGCATAGTGACATAAGCAAGAAGTTTTAACATTATTATTTAATTTAATAACCATATTTAATGCCTTGTAGTTTTTGAAAGTTTATCCAGAGCTTAAATTTGGTTATATTTTATTTTTTCTTTTATATTTTCCTTTTTTCTTTCTTACTATCTCTCTTTGAGTGTGTGAGATAAAGAACAATAAGACATTTCCTTTATCTAAAACCTCATAGAAACTCTTGTAGAATTTGTCCCCACTAAAGATAACAAATACGCCACCCTAAAAAATAAATACCAGTAAGCAAATTCAAGAAGACAGGTACGTAAGGCTGAGAAACAAAAACTGATAGGAACTCTTTAAGTCCTCTTTGATTTATCTTTATCATCTTAAATAGGTACAGCACTCTCAAAATTTCTGGATCAAGTGAGAGTTGTTAGAGACTTCACAATGTAAAACCAACCCGAATTATGAAACAAACCTTTTATAATCAATCACATGATATTTTACTCCAGCCATAAATCAATATAACACTTGCTTTCTAAATCAAGTTTTGCGTGTTTGGGCTATATTGGATTTTTACAAAACTTGACAGCAACTCATTGATGTTTTTTCTAAGACCACCAGAGTGGGCACAAAAGAACCAGCGAGTAGGCAAGTGTAAGAGCAAAACTACAAGTTTATTTTTGGTCACCTAAGGTGTGGGGGAGAAGTCTGTCGGCCTCCGGCAAAGGAGGCCGGCAGAGTCCCCCGGTGGGGCTCTCGGACGGACTTCCCACAGTCCCGACATCCCGACAGGAGTGGGCAGAGTTTCTAATACAGTCAGGACAAGAGTGGGGGCTGAGAAAGCCCGCCCCTGGCGCATCTGCTGGGAGCGACTTTTCTAGGAGTGGAAGGGCAATAGGCGGGGCACGGGCATGTTGGGGGAGGGGGGCACTCCGCAGGTGCCACCAGGTAAATCTTGGTCTCCTCGGATTGACATCACCTGGTGCATGCCTGATTAATCTGCACCTTCCCGGGCGTCAGCTGCATTCTCGCACACATGGGAAGAGTTGGTGATGAAGAAGAACCCGGAAGTGCATCATCCTGCCTCCGTTCATCCAAACAGTCCAACCTTTTATTGATAATAGTGATAAAGGGGCCCCGTGGTCTGTCTGGCTACTTCCTGCTGTTAAGGGGCGTCGTTAAGGTCGGGGCCCATGGTTGGTATTTGGACGTATGGATGAAGAATAAAATAAGGCACAGTATTAGTATAGGAATGAGGAATGGAAGCATTTGTTGGAATATGGGCAAAACCCAGAAGGAAGGTCCTGGCAAGGTTGGGGAGTATGAGATAGTTAAGAAAATTTAGTAAGTTTGAGGCGAGTGGGGGAAAGCCAAACTGATTTCCACTGATTGCTTTCGGTAGGGGCCCTTTTTAGCTGGGAATGAGGAAGGAGTGCGCAAAGTACTTGTTGGCCAGGCAGCAATTAAGGAGTGGAGTTTTTGGTGGAGTGGATGGCTTTCCACTTACTCCTACTACAGAGATACTGGATGGAAGGCTAGGTCCAGAGAAGGATGGCAAAACAGAATAGGTAGCCTCACTGTCGATTAAAAAATTGTCTTACCCGCTACCAGGAGAGTTACCCGTGGCTTGGTGAGGGTGATGGGGGTCCCCGAGTCTTGGCACCTTCAGTTGTCGTCGTCCAGATGTAGGAGCTGGAAGGAGCTCCCAGGATCCTGGGAAAGGGGGTCACGTAGAGACGCAGCACCTCTTCTCAGGGTGGGGCAATCAGACTTCCAGTGTCCTCCTTGCTGGCAAGCAGGGCAGGGGGTTGCTGGTGGACGAGGGTTAGGACATTCACTGGCCTAATGTCCTGATGCCTTGCACTTATAGCAAGGCTGCGTTGGGGCTCGGGGACCCTGTGGACACCTGTTGGCATAGTGTCCTGCCTTGCCTCACTTATATAGCAGGCTCTTTTTGCAGCCTTGGAGTCTGTGGGGTGTGTGCTCTCTGGCCTGGGGTTACGACTGGGCTGTAAAGCCGCTGCTAGGAGCTGAACCTTCTGTTCAAGGCGAGCTTGCCATCTCCTCTCTGGAGTTATAGACCTTAAAGGCTAATTTAACTAGGTCTTGTATTGGTGTCTGAGGACCATCCTCTACCTTTTTTTTTTTTTTTTTTTTACGAATGTCAGGAGCTGATTGAGAAATGAAATAAGACGCCAAAATGGTGGCCCCTGTGGGGGAGGCCTTATCTAACCGGGTATACTGGGTTAGAACCTCAGTCAGTTTAGGGTAGAGGTTAGGATAACCTGGAGGTCATGCCAAGTTAAGTCATAGGCCTGACAAAGGTGTCTAAATTCCTTTATGTATATGGTAGGATTAGCTGAGAAATCACCTAAACGCTTCTCAATTTTGGAAAGATCGGCCAATGAAAAAGGGACATGTACTCTGACTACCCCCTCCGCCCCAGCCACCTCTCGCAAAGGTGCTAACACTGTAGGAGGGTGTGGGCAGAGATAGGGGACTCAAGACAGCCAATTGGGGGCCCTGAAGGAGGCATGGGACCGAGTGGATTACTAGTAGATAAGGAGGAGGAAGGAGGAGTCTGGGCAGGAAGGGAGGGGGTGGAGAGAAGGAGGAGTATAGGGAGGAGAGCTTAAGGCCCAAAAGCCTTGTACGTAATTAATTTCGGACCACTTGCCTAGCCACTGGCAGAAATTGCTGAGGTCGATCACGCCACAGTGGAAAGGAAAATTAACTGCTTCCTCCCAAGGTCTTGTTCGAGCTGTAAGGTTTTTAAATTGGCTAGGAGGCACCCTAAGGGGGTGCTCTTTAGAAATTTGGACTGGGGGTTTCCCATTTGTTTCCTCTTTACCGACACAATGGAAATGGAAGTGGATCTCTGCCTGGCTTCAAAGCGTCCTTTGGAACCAGCAGAGACAGACTGGAGGCTCATGGAGCCAAAGTGGAGATTACCTTCAGGCGGACGTCTCCGTCCTGAACGGATCTCCCAAGCCACTTGGTGGCTCAAAATGGACCTCGGACCTGCGCAGGATTTTGGCCGAGGGAGGTAAAGAGGAGACAAGGGCACTTACCCCAGAGAGGCCGTGAGAGTGAGGGAAGTGGGTCTCAGGTCCTGGTCTGTCTGCGGTGTGGAAGCAGGAGGAGGTTCCTCAATCCCTAGAGGCCTGAGGAGGGGTCTCCTCCCGGGTCTTCGGCACCAACTGATTTGTTTTTCTAAGACCACCAGAGTGGGCACAAAAGAACCAGCGAGTAGGCAAGGCTAAAAGCAAAACTGCAAATTTATTCTTTGGTCATCTAGCTTCCGGGACCGGAGCTGGTTGGGGGTGGGGGGGCGGAGTTTCTAATACAGTCGGGACAAGCCTGGGGGCTGAGAAAGCCCGCCCCCGGCACATCTGCTGGGAGCGACTTTTCTAGGAGTGGAAGGGCAATAGGCGGGGCACGGGCATGTTGGGGGAGGGGGGGCGCTCCGCAGGTGCCACCAGGTAAATCTTGGTCTCCTCGGATTGACATCACCTGGTGCATGCCTGATTAATCTGCACCTTCCCAGGCGTCAGCTGCATTCTCGCACACATGGGAAGAGTTGGTGGTGAAGAAGAACCCGGAAGTGCACCATCCTGCCTCCGTTCGTCCAAACACTCATTAAGTAGGCTAAATAAATCAAAAAGTTTTGGATGTGTTATAATGTTAACTTGTTTGTATTTTGACTAGAAAACTAGGCATATTTCTTCAATATGACTAAATTTTCTGTTTTTATGTAGATATGTGCATATATTATATATGCATTATGTAGTTGCACTATTTGTAGGTCCAATAGGGTTTTTTTTTTTCTCTGATTTTTTTCCTCTACACCCTGAACTCCTCCCGCATGTCTCCATTATATTTTCTTTGTGAATCACAGTACAATCTTGTTTAAGTGGACCCCTGGAGGAACTAGATATCAGTCTGTACAAACTGGCCTCTCTATCTTTCCCATCAAGTTGGCTTCAAGAACTCTTATTTGCCCTCTTATTAGGGTTATCGGTGTAAAACCATATCAGAAGCCTCCAGTTATCCTTGATTACTCCTTACCCCTCAACCCCAGATTCAAACATCACTGAATCCTGTCAACTGAAACAGAGAAATGTCTTTGAAGTCTGAGCTGCTTGCTCTCAATTTCCACGGCCACAGCTTTAATCCAAGCAAATCAGATAGAGGTGGCTTTGAGGAGCAATGCCACGGTTTATTATTATAGCTATGTGTGAAGCTGAGCCCTCTAAGCTTTCGTTTCCTCAAATAGCAAGTGGAGGGTGAATTTACCTCAGAGTGTTGCTGTGAGATTAAACAGGATAAGGCATATAGCACATTTAGCAGATTCCTGCCACGTAGCAAGCTGAAGGTGAAGGACGAAAAAGGAGGGAAAGTTGTATTCCGGATAGAGGATAAAGAGTAAAATGCCTCAGGAACTCGAAGCAGCACAGTCCATTCAGGGATAAGAAATGCTTAGTTAAAGATTAATAATTCTTCATATTTATTACTATTAGAACTGAGGACTGAGGACTTAATTATATAGTGTTCATGGCTAAATAAAATTTACTCAATTTTTTTTTTTTTCTTTGAGGCAGAGTTTCCCTCTTGTTGCCCAGGCTGGAGTGCAACCGCGTGATCTCGGCTCACCGCAACGTCTGCCTTCCGGGTTCAAGCAATTCTCCTGTCTGAGCCTCCTGAGTAGCTGGGATTACAGGCATGCACCACCACGCCTGACTAATTTTGTATTTTTAGTAGAGATGGGGTTTCTCCCTGTTGGTCAGGCTGGTCTCGAACTCCCAACCTCAGGTGATCTGCCTGCCTCAGCCTCCCAAAGTGCTGGGATTATAGGTGTGAGTCACTTCGCCCGGCCTACTTGATTTTTTTAAATGCAAATTAGAAGAGTCAATCCAGCAAAAGAACAACTAAATGCCACCATAGACACAGATACATGCATGCATTTGCACACCAATAGCATCCCAAGGGAAAATATCCTCAGTAAGTGGTCACCTGATCTGAGATTTTCAACTCTTAATAGAAAATTACGGGAAATCCAGCCTGGGCCACAGAGCAAGACTCCGTCTCAAAAAAAAAAAAAAAAAAAAAAGAAAATTACGGGAAATGATTATAGGAGCTACTTTGGCAACACTTTTAAGTTGTTTATTTATAATATTAAAAAGTATAATTTTACAATATCCCTGTAACCCTCAACCTAAAATTGGAAATAATAATAAGCTTCAACTGGGAATCTTTCTTGTTTTAGTCTTTCAACCAGATTTCACTTATTGGCAGTGATTGTTTCTTTTGACCCATTTCAAAAGCTGTTTCTTTTATCTTGAACTGATTCCAGCTAATTGTATCTGCATCTGACCCTAGGGAAGGAACAGTCGTTTGGAACCAGTGCTATACGGCAATAATCAGAAATTGTCTGAGACGGGCAGTGTCCAGTAGCTACCACATGACAAGGGATATTGGAATTAGAAATGTCCCTCTGACATTGCTTGCTCTTGCTAAGAGAGACATCAGGTGTCAGTGATTCCATCTCCTCATCAGGTTAGTTTTCCTGTGATCAAGAATAAGAAAGAAAGAAAAAAGACCTTTCATTCACTTGCTAACTGAAACTGTATCTGTTTTTAACTAACATTAAAATGTTCCATTCTTTGTCTAACTTACATGAATTAGTCCTAGGTTTTCCTTTCACTCTTTTAAATAACAGTTTTTTTCCTAGCCATAGTGGGTATGCCTGTTTTCAAAATATAACTGCAAAGAGCTATTGCTGCTTCAATGATTGTGGATTACAAGCTACTTAGGTTGTCACAGCAAATCCATTAGGGTAGAAATCTATAAGGTCTATTAAATTTGTAAACCATGTTTAATAGTCTTTCACTTTGGTAGATGTTTATTTATAGTTATTTAGTTATTTGCTATTTTCTAATTTCCCTTTTTATACCAGGGTTTTTGTTTTTGTTTTTGTTTTTGTTTTTGTTTTTAAGAGTCAGAGGTCTCGCTCTTTTGACCAGGCTGGCCTCCCACTCCTGGCTCAAGTGATCCTCTCGCCTCAACCTCCCTAATATCTGGGACTGGAAATGCACAGCACTTTGCTAGCTTACCCAGAACCTATTTGAAATTGATTTATAGTTATTTAGTTATTCATTATTTTCTAAGTTCCCTTTTTATACCAGGGCCTTTTTTTTTTTTTTTTTTTTTTTTTGCAGCAACAGAGGTCTTGCTCCTTTGTCCAGGCTGGTCTCCAATTCCTGGGCTCAAGTGATCCTCTGATCTCAGCCTCCCTAATATCTGGGACTACAAATGCATACCACTTGCCAGCTTACCAGGGCCTATTTGAAATTGATACCATTTGTAAAATTTCTTCTGGGTCTCTGAAATATAGTTTGTATAGCATCTTTAATAAATATGTAGTTATAATATTTTTGGCTGGTATCTTGCTATGGTTAATAAACATCAGCATATTTTATTAAAAAAAAATATCAGGTTAGTTAGAACCCTGAATGATGCAGAGGGTAATATTTAAGAGTAGGTTTCAAATAATAACACTTGAGGAAGTTCTACTCAAGAGGCTGAGGTGGGAGGATTGCTTGAGTCCAAGAGCTGTAGGCTGCAGTGAGCTGTGATCATGCCTCTGCACGCCAGCTAGTCTCTTAAAAATATAAATAACTAACTTCAGGAAATGTGAGGAATTTGGGTTGGTTAAGTCTAAGATGAGGTGACAGTGAGTGTTCCATAATGTTCTAGAACTTCAGTCTTTGGTAAGCAGTAGTGAAAAAATACAGTAGTATATAATAATACTATATTATTCTCAAGGATTGTGTCAGATCAATTGCTAACAATGGGAAGACCAGAGATCACAGTAGGGCTACCACTCTGAGACAGTGTTAAACCCGAGGACTACAGGGAGGTTGACTACTTTTGACATCATACAGACAAAACCAAGCTCAAATTCTTTTTTCTTAAGATACAAACTTAAAATTAGGGCACTTAACTGTTTTATTATGAAATGTTAATAAGAGGAGGCTTGGCATATATGTACAATTTAAGAAAGAACAATAAGACAAATTGGCATATGCTTTCCACCTGGCTTAAAAATTAGAAAAGGATCTGCAACTTAAGTATACTACCATTCCTATCTTCACTTTTTGGGAGTCAGTATTTTAAAACTTGTGTTCATCATTCCCTTGATTTTCTTTGTGGTTTTATCACATATGTGCATCCTAAAAATATATACTATTTGGTTTTATCTCCTTTTTACTTTTATATGCTGATAATAAATTATACTTTTATGTATACTTCAGTGACATTTTCCTAAATATTATTTTTTGAGTTTAATCCATGTTGATACTCTAGTTCATTCTCAAACCAATACTATATACAACTGTATGAATTTAAGATGATTTCTTTATCTAGTCTCCCATCTAAAAGGCATGTCTACTTCAAACCATGCCTCTATTGACATTTTTGTATGTGTCTCCAGATATACATGTAGAGATAGTTCTCTATGATATATTCCTGGAAATACAATTGGTGAGTTGTAATGCAATCACAACCTTAACTTTATTGTAGCAGTGCCTAATTGTTTTCCAGACAAGTTGTAGCAATTTACATTCTCACAAGTACTCTATATGTCCTTGTTCTATTATATACTTTCCAATATTTGTTATTAATCATCTAAACTTTTCTCCATATCATGGATATGAAATGAGATCTTTGTTATTTGTATTTCTTAACTATTAATAATATTAAGCATCTCTTCATATGGGTAGTGCCTACTTCTATTTCTTCTTTTATGAAATGCCTCTTATATTTTCCCATTTTAATAATGAATTGTTCGCTTTTACATATTGCTTTGTGGGAATTCTTTACATATTCTGGAGATGAGATTTTCTTAGTCATGTATTTTTAAAATATCTTTTCCTGACCTCATGTGCGGTTTATCTTTACTCTTTTATGTTGTCTTTCAATAATTGGAAGTTTTTCATTTTATTGTATTTGAAGATATGAATCCTTTTCTTTATGGCTTGAGTTTTACATGCCTTATTTAAGAAAATTTTCCCACTCTGTGTTCTCCTGTGCTGCCATTAAACTTTTTAAATTTTTCACAAGTCTTAATGTATATAGAAACGATTTGTTTTTGTCTGTGTGTGTGCATGTGAGAGAGAGGGGGAGAAAGAGAAGCAAGGTTCAGCAAGGTTCAAGTTTTATTTATCTTTTATAGACAGAAAATTGCCCTAGACTATTTGTGAATAGTTTATTCTTTCCTAACTGACCAAGAATTCTATTTCTGTCATATATGTCAAATAGCCATACACACATGCATCTATTTCTGGGCCAGCCTTCTACTTGGTTCCACTGGTTTATTTTTCTATACCAGTATTGACTTTTCTTTATTAAATTTTCTTCATAATGAGAAAATAAGACACTTTCTTCTCCCTCCTCCTTCATCTTCTTCCTTATGAATATTTTAGCTATTCTAGATTCTTTATTCTTGTGCATATGCTTTGGAAATAGCTTGTCAAATTCCAAGAAAAACTCTTTTGGAAATTTGATCAGAATTTTATGGAATATATTAACCCCTTTGGGGATATTGACTTTTTTTTTGTTTTTTTCTATTCATAAACATGCCATACATTTCAATTTATACAGATCTTAATTTCTTGTTTTATAAAATTTCTGTTTATATTTATTTCTGACTACCATATATTTTTGGTTCCTATTGTAAAGAAGTACACTTGATTAAATTAAATTTTGTAACTATTATTTATGGAGATACAGAAATTCAACTGGCTTTAGTATATTATCCTTACATCTGGCCATCTTATTCTACTCTTAATTATTCTAATAATCTGTCTGTAGAAAATTGAGGTTGTTTATAGAGATAATTATCTAATCTTCAAATAACAAAAGTTTTCTTTCTTCATTCCCAATTCTTAGGCTTTATTTTTGTTGCTTTGTTATATTAGATAAGGCCTCCCATATAATAAAGTAGAAATGATTATAGGGTGCATTGATGACTTATTCCTGATTTTAAGGAGAAAACTTAACAATTAGTAAAGTTGGTTTGCTATCTCTTTAGGACTTTTGCATTTATGCTCAGGAGTGAAGGTGGTCTTTAATTGTCTATTATTCCTGACTTGATTTTCATGCCAACATTACACTGCCCTCGTCAATTAAGTTGGGGATGTCTCCCTTTCTCTTCTTTGTAAGGCATTGTTTCAAAATATATTATTTTTTGAGTGTTTGATGGAACTCACCTGTAAAATGATCTGAGCACATTATTTTATTTGTAGGAAGAATTTTTATTGTTATTTGTACGTTAATATTTTATTTTTCTTCTTCAATTAGTTGTGGTAGGTGATATTTTTCTAAGGTTATTTCATCTTATTCAGGTTTTCAAATTTATTGCCATAAACTTGTCCATAATATTCTTTCTAATCCCTTTAATGTCTGGTTCATATATTGTTAAATCTTTCTTTCATTACTAATATTTTTGTACCTTATCTTGCCTTATCTTTTAAAAATTGATCAGTCTTTCTAAACTTTGCCAATGCAATAATCTCTTCAAATAACTCTTTTTTGGCTTTGTTGATTCTGTGTATATATTTTTTCTGTTTCTTTAACTCCAGCTCTTATATTTAATGCTATACTTCCGATTTTTATGGAGTTATGGTTCATTTTGTAAACCTTTTAAGTTAGATGATTTATGAATTATCAGATTTCTTCTCATCTAATATAAATGCTTAAAAATATCTTCTCATCTAATATAAATGCTGTAATAATAATACTATAATTCTCAGGCATAGATAGGTTATATTTTTATTCTTTGATACTTGATATTTTCTAGTTTTCATTTTAATTTTTTGACCTATGAATTATGAAGGAGTGTATTTTAAGTTTTTCAACTCACTAACTTTCTAAAGCCATCTTTTCTGTTACTGAATTATGTGCATTTTTTTTTTTTTTTTTTTTTTTTTTGGAGACGGAGTCTTGCTCTGTTGCCCAGGCTGGAGTGCAGTGACCAGATCTCAGCTCACTGCAAGCTCCACCTCCCGGGTTCACACCATTCTCCTGCCTCAGCCTCTCGAGTAGCTGGGACTACAGGTACCCGCCACCACACCCGCCTAATTTTTTGTATTTTTAGTAGAGACGGGGTTTCACCATGTTAACCAGGATGGTCTGGATCTCCTGACCTCGTGATCCGCCCGTCTCGGCCTCCCAAAGATTATGTGCATTTTTAAAAACAGAGTATATTTGCTAACATACTGAATCTTTGAATTTTTTTTGCTTACTTTATTATATAGCACTATGTCAATTTTTGCAAATGTTCTGTGTATCCTTGAAAAAAACATATTTTGCAGTTTTGAGGTTTGATTAATATACCTCTCTATATTTATACATAAATTCATAATTGTATTTTTTACATTATATCAATCCTTATTAATTTCTGTTTTGATCTATCAAGTATTGAAGAAGATATATTAATTTTCTAATATTCTGGTAGATTTATCAATTTGTTTCTTCTGTTATATATATATATATATTTTGAATATATATATTTCAAAAATAAGTCATGGAATACATACGGATTTTGGATTATATCTTATTGAGATATTGAATGTTTTATCAGTGGGAATTGATTTAAGGAAGATACTTGTAAGTCAAGAAAGCTGTTATATATTGTTTCTCAGATACATGCAAAAATATTGTATATCATACATCAGTAAAAGCAATTGAAGGTGGAAATAATCCCAAATCCCTCAGAATAAGTGAAAAAAAGATTTCCAAGCAGAGAGGCTGCTGTGCCTAATTGATGAGTCACAGGTAACTTTCATCACACAGGATTAATATTAAAGCATAGTCTCGTAGTTTAATGGGCAGTGTTTTTCTTTTTTTAGCAGGCTGTAACATAATAGTAACTCTTATATTCAATGGCATATTAGATTAGGTGACATAAAATAGCTGGGTATTTTAATCCATCCTGTCCATCTTTGCCTTTTTTTTTTAAAATTTTAGTCTATTTTTATTTGTTCAAAATAAGTTTATTTATAGTTGTGATTTGGCCCATTTATGCCATTGTTTTACCCATTAGGTATTTTAGTTCTATTCTATTTGCTTAACCCACAAATTAGGTATTATTAGATATTAGCTGTTTGGTCAAGTTTACTCACATTTCCCTTTTTGGTTCACCAGTCCTTAGATCTCATATCTTCCTTTATGAGTGATTGTCAGTAGTTCAAATGTACATCCTTTAGAGGTTCCCTTAGCAATATACATTAGTATTAGCATTCAGTTTTTGTCTATATTAAATTGTCTTCATATCACTCTCAAACTTGGAAAAACATTTCACTGGGAATACAATTCTGGAGTGATAATTATTTTCTCCCTCTCTGTCAACATTTAAAGATATGATTTGTTTGTTTTTTAGCCTATTTGCCTATTTGTTGCTGTATAGTCTTAATGGTTAGTAGTAATCCTTATCCTTTTTTTTTTTTTTTAGACGGAATTTCACCCTTGTTGCCCCAGGAGTACAATGGCACAATCTGGGCTCACTGCAACCTCTGCCTCCCAGGTTCAAGCTCACTGTTGCCTCAGCCTCCCAAGTAGCTGGGATTACAGGCATGTGCCACCATGCCTGGCTAATTTTGTATTTGTAGAAGAGACGGGGTTTCACCATGTTGGCCAGGCTGGTCTCAAACTCCTCGTCTCAGGTAACCCATCTGCCCCAGCTTTCCAAAGTGTTGGGATTACAGGCGTGAGCCACCACGCTGGCCTCCTTATTATTTTATAGGTAATCTGTCATTTTTTCTGGATGGCTTTTAAGATCTCTTTGTTTTTGTTATTTTGTTTTTGTAAATTGCATTCTGCAATTTTATGTTACAACAAAAAATGTGTATATCCTCCTTGGGATTTACTGGGTTTCTTAAACCTGATTCTGTTATGTTTTAATATTGGATATTCTCAGCCATGGTGTTTTTGAATATTGCCTCCGAGCCATTCTCTAATCTCTTATTCTGAAACTCCAATGATATACGTACCAGAAGAATTTACTATACACCAATAGAAGCTAACGTCTCTTTCATATTTTCCATCTCTTTGATTCTTTATGGTACATTCTGCGTAATCTTCAGTTCTACCTTCCTGTTTATGAATTCCATTCTCACTTGTGTCTAATCTGCTATTTAACACATTCATTGAATTCTAAACAAATTCACTGAATTTAACACATTCTGAATGCCTAACATATGTTCCAAACTTTTTTGCTTTTCTGTGTTACTCCAGGCAGTTAAATCACTATAGTGCTAGAAATGGAAGATAGATATCTAGGAGAATTTCTGCGATCATTTTGAAAGAGTTTCCTGACTCATAACTAAAGGACTAAAAAAGAGCTCAAAATAAGTCTGGGAGTTTACCTTGAGAGATTTCTTATAACAGGAGATTGATCTGGAACAAATGGAGCCCTGAGAATTGAAATGAAGATGTGTGAGAAAATCAGAAGACTAAATAGAGAAATCTGAAAGTTTCCATCTTCTGAGTTTTCCCTACTTAAGGAAGTAGCTATTCCTCTACCCCTTTTACTGCTGCCTCTCCTTTGCCTGACAAGCCATTTCCTTTTCTAGCTTCAGCTATCTTTCCCTTACCTGAGATCATTACTTTCAAAAGGAAGCGGTTTTCATTTTTTCAAAATAGATTACACTTATATAGCAACATGGCCTTGGAGCCAAATTCAAATTATGCCCTGGAGGAGAATACTCACACTAAGCTTGCAAATCTGTTTTAATATATATTAGAAATTATCTCAGGAATATGTATGAAAATAAAATTTTAGGGTACTCAACTAAGCAGGGAAGAACATTAGATCAATTTGAATTTGGCAATTTCAATTGGAATCTGGAAAACCCAGATTCCAATAGTATTTGGAGTGGACTAATACAGATTTCATTCAACACTCACCTACAAATAAAAATGGGATTTAAGAAATGAATGGAAAATATAAAATAAGATGGTAAGAATAATATTCATATACATTTGCCTTTTAGAAGACAGTAATTATTAGAACGTATTTTTAAATTTCCATTTATATTCTATTTATAAAAGGCACAGCTAAAACACAAGGACACAGAAACGCTGGAGAGAGAACACTTTATCGGTGAGGCACTTTAGAGTTGGAGGAAATTTCTACCACATTTGGTGTCCTGCTTTGACCTTTGTACCAGGTGGCCTAAAAAGCTGCCAGCTTTCAGTGGTGCCCAGAGCAAGAGAAGACTCACCACTAATCAGCCTGCCATACAAACAGGCTCCACAATCAGGTCTTTATGACCCAGCAGGTACCATGATGTTGGAAGTCTCTGAGTAATCAGGATGTCATGTAGACTGTAGCAAGCCCTATAGAAGAATCAGTATCCATTAAAGTTTTGAAGCAAAGCCAATGTCTTTATGGCAAGTGACTGTACTTCTTTTGAGAAAGAGTTTCTGGCTTGCTACTGGGCTTCTGTGTTAATTGAATGCTTGAACACAGTATATCAGGGGAGTGGGTGACTCAAACTGACCGTCATCAATTAGGTACTGCCAGATCTTGTATGTATTTATCAAGAATTTAGACATGCTTAACATAATTTCATCATTAATAAGAGCACTTTTCAAACTGTTTTGACTAAGATGCTCTATAAGAAATATTATCTTCTTTACCATCCCCCACATATTCATATGCACACTTTATGTATGTATGTATTTATTTATTTATTTTGAGATGAAGTCTGGCTTTATTGCCCAGGCTGGAGTTCAATGGTGCAATCTCGGCTCATTGCAACCTCCGCCTCCCGGGTCCAAGCAATTCTCCCACCTCAGCCTTCCAAGTAGCTGGGATTACAGGCACCCACCATCATGCCCAGCTATTTTTTTTTTTTTTTTTTTTTTTTTTTTTTGTAGTTTTAGTAGAGAGGGGTTTCACCATTTTGGCTAGGCTGGTCTCGAACTCCTGACCTCAAGTGATCCACCTGCCTCAGCCTTCCAAAATGATGGTATAACAGGTGGGAGCCACTGTGCCTGGCCATATGCATACATTTAAAAAGATGTTTTGCAAAACAAAACATATTTTTACTGTGTGTCATGCAGTGTGAACATTTTTATTCTACTTTTATTCTATTAAACTTTCAAATTTCTCGTTGCAACTTACTACATTTATTTTAAAACCCACTAAAGGTGACATACAGTTAGAGGTGGCATCTCAAAGGCCTAGTCTTGAAGACACAAGCACATTGTTGAAATCTCAGTGGGTGTACTTGTGCCTCACTGCCAGAGTCTGCACATGTGACTCCAAGGGAGTCCCTTGTGACCAGTTGATGAAGAAGAAAAAATTGAGCTGAGAGCAATAATTCTTCATGCTCTGTCAAGAATCAGGCACATTAATGGATTTCCAACGTGGGTAAGAATTTTCTAGTTCTTTTTACCATAATATCAGCCCCATTCAGAAGGAGCTATACCTTGATGAATGCCATTATCATTTATTGTCATCTTACAGTAACTCCACCTTGTTAGACCTGCAAACAGGATTAATTTTTTTCTAAGTAAATTATCTAGTTTTAGGGATGTCAATTTATGCTCTTTTACAATCAGCATTACATATTTGTAATCCTTCATACCAAAAATTTTATCAATGGAGAGGTCTTTAGAAATCACTTTTAAAAAATTTTCATTTTACTAATAAGAAAACTAAGGTTTTTGGAGAAAACCTTACTTATTAAGGTCACATCATATTGAGTAATAGAACCAAGTCCAAGTCTACAGTTCAGGTCTTCTTATACCTTAACTAGTATTCCTATATGCTCTTTGTTTGTTTTAATATTTCAAATAAGGAAACTTCTTGTTTGCAATCTATGCTTAACAGTAGGTAAAAACAAGCACTTAGTTTCATAAAATTTCTCTAAAGGATGAATAAATTGGTCAGAAGCTGATTCTAATGAGCTTTATAGCCTGTTCAATTATTACTCCTGTCTAGAAAAAGAAAAATATCCGTGGTATAGGTATATTCTTCTATACAACCCAGATCATTTAATGACTAAAATACTAATATTTTTCTGAACAGAACATCAAATATATATTAGGGGAAATGCATAAAATAAGTTGACTTTTGTTATTATTGCCTTCATTTTGCAAAGTATCCTTTGGAAGCCGCATGTAGCATCTCTACCCAAAGTACTTTATGCATAGTAAGATTTAAAATACTTTAAAAGAAATAGTTCTCTAATAATATCACTATTTAGCATAGTCCATGCATCTTATAAATTGCTCATCTCAGGAAAAGTTATAACAAAGTAAAACTGAAAATTGTGCCGCCTTTGTCAGAGTGGAACTCATATGTATGCATCGTGGGGTCAGATACTCAGATACTTCTCCATCTTAACTGAATATGGTTTTTGTCACCTATGAGGTTTACAGAAGGCTCGTTCTATCAGTCAGCTTTAGTCCAGGTTCCAAGTCTTGCTATTGTGAATAGTGCTGCGGTAAACATATGTGTGCATGTGTCTTTATAGTAGAATGATTTATAATCCTTTGGGTATATACCCAGTAATGGGATTCCTGGGTCAAATTATATTTCTGGTTCTAGATCCTTGAGGAATTGCCACACTGTCTTTCACAATGGTTGAATTAATTTACACTCCCACCAACAGTGTAAAAGTGTTCCTATTTATCCACATCCTATGCAGCATCTGTGGTTTCCTGACATTTTAATGATCTCCACTCTAACTGGCGTAAGATGGTATCTCATTGTGGCTTTGATTTGCAGTTCTCTGATGACCAGTGATGAGCTTTTTTTCATGTTTGTTGGCCACATAAATGTCTTCTTTTGAGAAATATCTGTTCTTATTCTTTGCCCACTTTTTGATTTTTTTTTTTTTTTCTTGTAAATCTGTTGAAGTTCTTTGTAGATTCTGGATGTTAGCCCTTTGTTCAGAAGGATAGATTGCAAAATTTTTCTGCCATTCTGTAGGTTGCCTGTTTACTCTGATGATAGTTTCTTTTGCTGTGCAGAAGCTCTTTAGTTTAGTTAGATCCCATTTGTCAATTTTGGCTTTTGTTGCCATTGCATTTGGTGTGTTAGTCATGAAGTCTTCGCCTATGCCTATGTCCTGAATAGTATTGCCTAGGTTTTCTTCTAGGGTTTTCATGGTTTTAGATCTAACGTTTAAGTCTTTAACCCATCTTGAGTTAATTTTTGTATATGGTGTAAAGAAGGGGTCCAGTTTCAGTTTTCTGCATACGGCCAGCCAGTTTTCCCAACACCATGTATTAAATAGGGAATCCTTTCCCCATTTCTTGTTTTTGTCAGGTTTGTCAAAGATCAGATGGTTGTAGATGTGTGACATTATTCCTGAGGCCTCTATTCTGTTCCACTGGTCTATATATCTGTTTTGTACCAGTACATGCTGTTTTGGTACCAGTACCATGCTGTTTTGGTTACCGTGGCCTTGTAGGATAGTTTGAAGTCAGGTAGCTTGATGCTTCCAGCTTTGTTCTGTTTGCTTAGAATGGTCTTGGCCATGCAGGCTCTTTTTTGGTTCCATACGAAACTTAAAGTAGTTTTTCTAATTCTGTGAAGAAAGTCAATGGTAGCTTGATGGGAATAGCATTGACTCTGTAAATTACTTTGGGCAGTATGGCCATTTTTCAGGATATTGGTTCTCCTATCCATAAGCATGGAATGTTTTTCCATTTGTTTGTGTCCTCTCTTATTTCCTTGAGCGGTGGTTTGTAGTTCTCTTTGAAGAGGTTCTTCACATCCTTGTAAGTTGTATTCCTAGGTGTATTATTTTCTTTGTAGCATTTGTGAATGGGAGTTCACTCGTGATTTGGCTCTCTGTTTGTCTACTATTGGTGTATAGGAATGCTTGTGATTTTTGCACATTGATTTTGTATCCTGAGACTTTGCTGAAGTTGCTTAACAGCTTAAGTAGTTTTTGGGGTTTTCTAAATATACAATCATGTCATCTGCAAACAGAGACAATTTGACTTCCTCTCTTCCTATGTGAATACCCTTTATTTCTTCTCTTGCCTGATTGCCCTGACCAGAACTTCCAATACTATGTTGAATAGGAGAGGTGAGAGAGGGCATTCTTGTCTTGTGCCAGTTTTCAAAGGGAATGCTTCCAGTTTTTGTCCATTCAGTATGATACTGGCTGTGGGTTTGTCATAAATAGCTCTTATTATTTTGAGACATTCCATCAATACCTAGTTTATTGAGTGTTTTTAGCATAAACTGGGGTTGCATTTCATCAAAGGCCTTTTCTGTATCTATTGAGATAATCATGTAGTTTTTTGTCATTGGTCCTGTTTATGTGATGGATTATGTTTATTGATTTGTGTATGTTGAACCAGTCTTGCATCCCAGGATGATACTGACTTGATTGTGGTGGACAAGCTTTTGGATGTGCTTCTAGATTCTATTTGCCAGTATTTTATTGAGGATTTTTGCACCAATGTTCATCAGGGGTATTGACCTGAATTTTTTTGTTGTTGTGTTTCTGCCACGTTTTAGTATCAGGATGATGCTGGCCTCATAAAATGAGTTAGGGAGGAGTCCCTCTTTTTGTATTGTTTGAAATAGTTTCAGAAGGAAGAATACCAGCTCCTCTTTGTACCTCTTGTAGAATTTGGCTGTGAATCCATCTGGTCATGGGCTTTTTTGTTAATAGACTATTAATTACTGCCTCAATTTCAGAACTTGTTATTGGTCTATTCGGGGATTCGACTTCTTCCTGGGTTAGTCTTGGGAGGGTGTATGTGTCCTGGAATTTATCTATTTCTTCTAGATTTTCTAGTTTATTTGCATAGAGGTGTTTATAGTAGTCTCTGATGGTAGTTTATATTTTGGTGGGATCAGTGATGATATCCCCTTTATCATTTTTTATTATGTCTATTTGATTCTTCTCTCTTTTCTTCTTTATTAGTCTGGCTAGCAGTCTATCTGTTTTGTTAATCTTTTCAAAAAACCAGCTCCTGGATTCACTGATCTTTTTGAAGGGTTTTTCAAGTCTCTATCTCCTTCACTTCTGCTCTGATCTTAGTTCTGCTCTGATCTTGCCTTCTGCTAGCTTTTGAATTTGTTTGCTTTTGCTTCTCTAGTTCTTTTAATTGTGATGTTAGGGTGTGGATTTTAGATCTTTCCTACTTTCTCCTGTGTGCATTTGGTGCTATAAATTTCCCTCTAAACACTGCTTTAGCTGTGTCCCAGAGATTCTAGTACATTGTATCTTTGGTCTCATTGGTTCCAAAGAACTTATTTATTTATGCCTTAATTTCTTTATTTACCCAGTAGTCATTCAGGAGCAGGTTGTTCAATTCCCACATAGTTGTTCAGTTTTGAATGAGTTTCTCAATCTTGAGTTCTAATTTGACTGTGCTGTGGTCTGAGAGACTGTTTTTATTTTCATTCTTTTGCAGTTGCTGAGGAGTGTTTTACTTCCAATTATGTGGCCAATTTTAGACTAAGTGCTATGTGGTGCTGAGAAGAATGTATACTCTGTTGATTTGGGGTGGAGAGTTCTGTGGATGTCTATTAGATCCATGTGGTCCAGAACTGAGTTCAAATTCTGAATATCCTGTTAATTTTCTGTCTTGTTGATCTGTCTAATATTGACAAGGGGATGTTAAAAACTCCCACTACCACTATTATTGTGTGGGAGTGTAAGTCTGTTTGTAAGTCTCTAAGAACTTGATTTATGAATCTGGGTGCTCCTATATTGGGTGCATATATATTTAGGATAGTTAGCCCTTCTTGTTGCGTCGATCCCTTTACCATTATGTAATGTCCTTCTTTGTCTTTTTTGATCTTTGTGGATTTAAAGTCTGTTTTATTGGAGACTGGGATTGCAACTTCTGTTTTGTTTTGTTTTCTTTCCATTTCCTTGGTAAGTATTCCTCCCTCCCTTTATTTTGAGTCTATGTGTGTTTTTTGCAAGTGAGATGGGTCTCCTGAGTACAACTTATGAATGGGTCTTGACTCTATCCAATTTGCCAGTCTGTGTCTTTTAGTTGGGGCATTTAGCTCATTTATATTTGAGGTAATATTGTTATGTGTGAATTTGATCCTGTCATTATGATGCTAGCGATGTAGTTACTTCATAGTATCAATGGTCTTTACATTTTGATATGTTTTTGCAGTGGCTGGTATGAGTTTTTCTTTTCCATATTCAGTGCTTCCTTCAGGAGCTCTTGTAAGGCAGGCCTGGTGGTGACAAAATCCCTCAGCCTTTGGTTGTCTGTAACTGATTTTATTTCTTCTTTGCTTATGAAGGTTAGTTTGGCTGGATATAAAACTCTAGGTTGAAAATTCTTTCTTTAAGAATGTTGAATATTCGGCCCCACTGTCTTCTGGCTTGTAGGATTTCTGCCAAGAGATCCACTGTTAGTCTGATTGGACTTCCCTTTGTGGGTAACCCAACTTGTCACTCTGGCAGCCCTTAACATTTCTTCCTTCATTTCAACCTTTGTGAATATGACAATTATGTGTGTTGGGGTTGCTCTTCTCGAGGAGTATCTTTGTGGTGTTTTCTGTATTTCCTGAATTTGAATGTTGGCCTGTCTTACTAGGTTGGGGAAGTTCTCATGGATAATATACTGAAGTGTGTTTTCCAGCTTGGTTCCATTCTCCCTGACACTTTCAGGTACACCAATCAAAAGTAGGTTTGGTCTTTTCACATAGTCCCATATCTCTTGGAGGCTTTGTTCATTCTTTTTTCATTCTTTTTTCTCTTATCTTGTCTCCATGCTTTATTTCATTAACTTGATCTTCAATCTCTGATATCTTTTTGTGCATTTGATCTGTTCAGTTATTGATACTTGTGTATGCTTCACAAAGTTCTCATGCTGTGTTTTTCAGCTCCATCAGGCCATTTATGTTCTTCTCTAAACTGGTTTTTCTAATTAGCAGTTCCTGTAACCTTTTATCAAGGTTCCTAGATTCCTTGCATTGGGTTAGAACCTGCTTTTTTAACCTAGAGGAGTTTGTTATCACCCACCTTCTGAAGTCTACTTCTGTTGATTTGTCTAACTCATTCTCCATCCAGTTATGTTCCCTTGCTGGCAAGGAGTTGTGATCCTTTGGAGGAGAAGAGATATTCTGGTTTTTGGAATTTTCAGCCTTTTTGCACTGGTTTTTCTTCATCTTCATGGATTTATTTACCTTTATTCTTTGATGCTGGTGACCTTCAAATGGGGTTTTTGTGTGGGCATACTTTTTGTTGATATTGATGCTATTGCTTTCTGTTTGTTAGTTTTCCTTCTAATAGTCAGGCCCCTCTTCTGCAGGTCTGCTGGAGTTTGCTGGAAGTCCACTCCGGACCCTGTTTGCCTAGGTATCACCAGCAGAGGATGCAGAACAGCAAAGATTGCTGCCTGCTCTTTCCTCTGGAAGCTTTGTCCCAGAGGGGCACCTGCCAGATGACACCTGGAGCTCTCCTGTATGAGGTGTCTGTTGACCCCTGCTTGGTGCTGTCTCCCAGTCAGGATACACTGGGGTCAGGCACCCACTTGAGGAGGCAGTCTGTCCTTTAGCAGAGCTTGAGCCCTGTACTGGAAGATCTGCTGCTCTCTTCAGAGCTGGCAGGCAGGAACATTTAAGTTTGCTGAAGCTGTGTCCACAGCAGCCCCTTCCCCCAGGTGCTCTGTCCCAGGGAGATGGGAGTTTTATCTATGAGCCCCTGACTGGGGCTGCTGCCTTTCTTTCAGAGATGCCCTGTGCAGAAAGGAAGAATCCAGAGAGGCAGTCTGGCTACAGTGGCTTTGCCATGCTGCAGTGGGTTCCACACCCAGTTTGAACTGGTGGCTTTGTTTACACTATAGGAAGAAAACTGCCTACTCAAGCCTCAGTAATGGCAGATGCCCCTCCCCCCACCAAGCTTGAGCATCCCAGGTGGACTTCAGACAGCTATGCTGGCAGCAAGAATTTCAAGCCAGTGGATTTTAGTTTGTTGGGTTCCGTGGGAGTGGGTTCCACTGAGCAAGACCACTTGGCTCGATGGCTTTGGCCCCCTTTTCAGGAGAGTGAACATTTCTCTCTTGCTGGCATTCCAGGCACCACTGGAGTACAAAAAATAAAATCCTGCAGCAAACTCAGTGTCTGCCCTATGGCCACCCAGTTTTGTGCTTGAAACCCAGGTGTAGGCACCTGAGGGAGTCTCCTAGTCTGTGGGTTGTGAAGACCATGGGAAAATGTAATGTCTGGGCTGGAGTGCACCATCCCTCATGGCACAGTCCCTCATGGCACGGTCCCTCATGGCACAGTCCCTCCCGGCTTCCGTTGGCTAGAGGAGGGAGTTCTCCAACCTCTTGTACTTCCTGGGTGAGGCAATGATCCACCCTACTTCAGCTTGCCCTCCATGGGCTACACCCACTGTCTAACCAGTCCCAGTGAGATGAACCAGGTACCTCTGTTGGAAACGCAGAAATCACCCACCTTATGCCCTGATGTTGCTGGGAGCTGCCGACTGGAGCTGTTCCTATTTGACCATCTTGCCAGCCCCCACAATTTTTTATTTTATAACTAGGTTCTTTGATTTATTTTCCTTCCCCCTTGCATTGTGTATCTTCAGGCAGCCTCTGAGGAATTTTGCCTTAATTTCTTTTTTCTAAGTTTAATTAAATTTAATTTTAAGTTACAGGATACATGTGCATGATGTGCAGGTTTGTTGCATAGGTAAATGTATGGCATGGTGGTTTGCTGCACCTGTTAGCCCATCACCTAGTTATTAAGCGCCACATGCATTAGCTATTTCTTTGCATTTTTCTCAGATCCCAACTCTAAAAATTGTAATATCACTTTATTTAGGAAGAAGTTCTTGAAATTTTAGCCTAATTTAAAAGCAATTAGTGGCAGCTATGCTGAATGCACAGGCAGTTGAAGAAGGTAAGGGACACATATCCCTAGGGTGATCTGCGAGCAGTTAAATTAATTTCCATGGTCTAATTCTCTTTGCATTTGTTGGTCCTTAGATGGGCACTCCTTCAGGGCTCCCATGTGACTATTTGCACTTCCTCCAAATGTTTTAACTGTTTTGATTTTTTTTTTTCTTTTCTGATTTCTTTGTACAAAAGATCTTATTTGCTTTAGCTTTTCAGGTTTCTTTATCAGTCAATTGCCACTTGCTCTCTGCCTTTAGGAATTCTTCATCATTTCTGGTCTGCTGATGGAATACTTTCTTATATGTTATTCTTAATTACAAAATCTGGGGTCAGATATATTAGGGTTCTTCAGAACCTATAGCAATAGGATATATATAGGTGTATGGAAAGAGGTTTATTATGAGGGTTCAACTCATACAATTTTGGAGGCTGAGAAGTCCTACAGTGTGCCACCTGCAAGCTGGAGGCCCAGGAAAGATGGTGTAGTTCCAGTTCAAACCCAAGGGATGAGAACCAAGGAAGCCAATGGTATAAGACCCAGTTTGAGTTTGAAGGCCTGAGAACCATGGGGGTAGCTAAAGCAGAAACAAATTTACCCCTCCTTTACCTCTTTGTTCTATTTGGTCCCCCAATTAATTAGATGATTCCCTGCCAGTTGGTGAGGCTATTCTTTATTCAGCCTATCTATTCAAATGGCAGTCTCTCACAGACACACCCGCAAGTATGTTTTATCCCCTATGTGGGCATCCTTTAACCCAGTCAAGTCAACACATAAAATTAATCCTCTTGCCTGCTTTGGAATAAAATATATCACTTAGTTTTGTGGCACACTCTTATTCAGAATGAATGCCCATTTTATAACAAAGTCTAAAGTTATTACAATGGTCTAGAAGTCTCTCTTCAGTCTTGCTTCTACCCACGCCAATGCCTGCCTCCCTTCACTTTTCCACTGTCTCACTCCTTTATGTCACATTGGCCCTCTTGCTGTTTTCCACATTTAGCAAGTATATTCCCATCTCCTAGACACTTGCAGTTACCCATCCCTCTCTTAGGAATACACTTTCCCCAGGCATTCTTACAGATTGGTCCCTTCATCCATCCAAGTCTCTGTTGCAGGTTACCTCCTCAAAGGGGTCTGCTGAGACGACTCTATCAGAAGTAGATTCTCTCTATCTCCTCCATCCTGTTTTATCTTTCCTGATAGTTCTTACTTCCTGACGGTATGCTATATACTTATCTGCCAAACATGTTCACTCTACATTCAGCACATGGAATAGTACTTGGGTTTAGAAGGAAGGTGATAAATACCCATTAAATAAAACAATAATGTCCATTACAAAATCTGAAAAATGAATTTTAAATTTTTAAGTTCAATTGTGTCATTTATTTAAGACTAAACAACAGAAAAAGTCAACAATAAAATTATTACTGCAGGTATAGTTTATTTCTTTACTCAAGTAATTAGTACAGCAGTAGCTAATATATTTGATAATCTAAAAATCTGAAAATATATATGGCTAAATGATGGTTAAATAGATTATCATCATTTCTAAAAGCCTCTGTGAGGATGCACAGTTTAATCATTAAACACAAGGAGGTGAAAAGACCATTACGTTCCTCCCTTCTGCATAGTTTATTTTCTGTTCCATTTATTATTTATACAGTGCTTATCACCATAGCATCTATGCTTCATTAGCAAAAAGCAAGCAGGGAAGGCAGGAGTTGAAAATTTATGCTGTCTGACCTACTCATCTGAAAGCATTCTACCCGAGAGAAAGAACCTCAAACTAGAATAACTAACATTCTTGGTGACCACAGACTGTCACTGTATTTGTCTGGGCCTCATGTGTGAAATAACAAATTTTAAAATGGGTGGCAATTAAGGTATTTAGCTCTAACCATCTGCAATTCAGTAGCTCTAAATATGACTAGTTTTAAACAGATTTCTGCAATTTTTATGTTAATTTTCCATTATATCATTGTCATTACTTATTATAAAATACATTCTTAAATAAATGATAAACATAAATACAGCATAAATATAAAACATACGTAAGGAAACAGTACAATTTCCATTCAATGTCCTCAGCCACAGCTATCTAACATGTAAGATAAACATGTAGAAAGGTTATAACGTAACAGTTAACGTCATGGAAACTAGAGCCATGCTGGCTAGGTTAAAATTGAAATCAGCTACTTTCTAGATAAATAAGTTTAGGCAAGTCATTTAACTTCTTTGTGCGTCATTTTCTTATCTGCATATGAGAACACTTTATGAGATTCCTATGAGAATTAATTTGAGTGAAGCCCTGAGAACATTGGCCGACACCACAAAAGCACTATTTAACTGCTTCTACTATTATTATGTAACTCAAGGGTTAATAGAATTAAATGAGAACTCACATTTAATATAACACAATATCTAGCAGAAGAAATATATCAATTCAACAATATTTATTGGGGGCATTCTTTGTGCCAGACAGTGGGCTAGACATTAAGGATGCAAGAGTGAATTAAACAAAGTCCCTGCCTCTTAATGCTTGCACTCTATTAGAGACAGACAGAACATGTACAAATAAACAATAGAAGATACTGTTTCAGATGGTGAAAATTAAAAATGAAAATAATAAGTTTGGAAGACAGAATGTCAGGTTTCCTATTTTGTTAATCAAGGAAGTCTTGTCTGACAAGATACATTTTTTTTTCCCCAAGTTATATGATAAAGTAAACAGAACTTTATAAATGTAGAGTGTCAATGCTAGTATCAAAATTTTTAATTAAAATTTATTATGTTTTGAAGGAATACTAGCATTTGGCATATTATTACTATTATTGTGATACAAATTAGAATGATGACAAATGCCTCCTTTTGAAATTCTCTGATGCATTTAGAAAACATGCTGTCATTTTAGCCACTTCTATAGTATGTCAGTAAAAAACATTGATATAGTTTATCCCATGAAGAACATTTTTAAACATTACCTATGTCATGTGAGTCTTCAGTGTTCATAATAATGAGCATAACTTAAAAATGCATATTTTTAAAATGTATACAAATACATGAGTAGCTTTGGGCATTGATTCGGAAATTGAGAAATACAGAGATGTCCTAAATCATACCAGCACTTAAACCTAGGTCCTTGATTCTAAATTCAGGGTTCTTCTCACTACTCTCAACAGCTCAAATAATAACATTTAATTGGCTTGACTCTGCAGCTTTTTAATTCTTAAATACTTATTACTAGCTTTTGTGCCATATATTTGTATTGCTGAGTGTCAGACTGCACAAGACAATTTCATTTGCAGCTTTAGTGGACTTTCACAGTCTCTGCCTTCAGATGAGAAAAGTTTAGAATTCATTATTTTCATACTCAGTATCTCATTTATAATTCAATAGTGTTTTTTCTGTTATCAGATTTCTCAATCCATGGTAGATGGTTTACTCAATATATCAGTTAAAGGAAGAGAAAATATTTTAAACTTTAATGAGTAGTTTATCAGTATAACATGAAACATAGTAGTTCTAGAACAACATGTTCTACTAAAGCGTCGAAAGCTACTCATGCTATGGTACAGACTGTGAAGCATAAAGAATTGCAAATGTGAACAGGCACAATGAATACCCACGCTACATGAATACACTGGTTTTTATAGTGGGCCAACATCTGGAGTAATGGTGATCAGGCTCCTCTTATGGGTTGGCTGTGTATCAGTGAAAAGAGATTCGTGCTTAGAAGAACTGAGCAAGAGTAATAAATAATTATTTGAAATTCTTATTCAAATATTTTGCCCGTTAAACCACTGAAGCACTTTAAAATAACACTTTAAAATATTTCAGTTAAACCACTGAAGCACTTTAAAATAGCACTTTAAAATATTTTGCCCGTTAAACCACTGAAGCACTTTAAAATAAAGTAATATGTTTTCAATTCATGAGACTAACTGTATAGAATAGCATTATTTTAGAAGCATTTCAAAATACAGTCCCATTAAATCATTTTTCTTTAAAAAAGTCGTACATGATAGTTTGTCTGTTTATTATCTTTTTAAGTTTTTTGTAATGTGATTTTCTCAGTTAAAAGAAAACCCTGATGCCTTACTCTTCTAAATATGATACATATATAAATACTAATACACACAACAATGTTGCACATTATACATTCCCCAAAAGTTCTTACATGTTATCTCATTTGAGGTTCACAATGACATGTGAAACAGTGAGAAGAGTGCCTAGCACAAAGCTAGCAGTTAATCCACACTATTTGTTATTTTCCAGCAGCATGTCAAACTCAATATATTGAACTATACTCCTTACCCACTCACCCAAATCTCCAGTCTCTTTATGCCATTTTCTTGCTTGATTGAGAATCAGTTAGACACTCTACTCTGAAACCTGGGAGACATCAGTGACTCCACCTGCTCCCTCATCCTCTGCCTTACCTCTCTACTTAACCACCATCATCTCCTCTACATTCTCATCATATAATGCATTGGTACAGGTGTTCATAATTTTTTGCCAAAACTATTGCAATTACTTCTCTCTTAATCTAGAAGAAACCCCATCTCTGACCCCCTTATAATTCAATTGCTATGCAGCTGGGAGAAGAAATCCAGTCATATTGTTTGCTTAATTGACCTTAAAACTCCCCACTAATTTTGGGATAAGACCCAAATATTCTCAACCTCAGCCTCATCTTTGACACTCCTGATCAACCCAATCACATCCTCCTTCTGTTTGCTCCCTTCATAGCAAATTACATGTAATTCTCAGAATGCACTGTGTCATCTTAAGCCTTCCTGCCATTGCACAGCCACCTCATCTCTGGGAAGATCACTCCCCACTCTTTCTTTGCCTGGGTAACTTCTGTTTATCTTTCAAGTCTTGTGTTAAGCATCTGTTCCTCTGTGATGATTACACTTGTGACTTCGTCAGGGTAACTGCCCTTGAGGTTCTGGGACCATATTGCCCTGGGTTGTTTCCATCGTGGCCTTCATTCAGTTGTATCATGATTCATTTATTAAATATCTATTGAATGTTGAAGGAGAAAACTAAGCAGATAATTACTAAAAGTGTTACATCAAAAGTAGGCCTTTTTAATGAAAGGCCTCTTGCCCTGCCCAACTTCCTCACAATACTTTTTTGACTCCCAAAAGGGCTCCATTTCAAAAGTTTACTTTTCTCTCCTCTTTCCAGACTAGCAAAATGTTTTATGAAGTCACCCGCTAACTCTGGGCAGGATGGGCCAAGCTCCATATAAAAGGAGATAAAGCAGTGGGTTTTGGACTTCTCTATCTTGCATACTGTGTATCTGGCTTATGGCTCTAAACTTGTGAGGCTTCCTCACTGCTTTGTCTCATTTATAGTGCCCATGTGCACCTATGCATCATTATTTCTTATTCAGGCCCAAACTAGTGACTGGGCCTTCTTTTTTCCCTTGCTTCTTTCTTTACTAGTTCCTTCTTTTCTTCCTTCCACCTTTCAACAGATGTTAACAGACTGTATACTGTGTACCATACAATCTATTAGTTGCTGTAGTAGCATGGTGAACAAGATAGATATGGTTGTGATTTTCATAGAGCTTTAAGAATTTGCCAAGGGATAACTATAAAATTAAAAATTCCACCATTAATTATTTAATTATAATATTGTTAAAAGGGAAAAAAAGAAGAAGTGATTTTGTTAATAAGTTTCTTAGGAATTTAGAGCAATGGACTGTACTTGGGTAAGACGTGGTTTGTGGTCAGTTCTCAAGGAGTGCTACGGTCGTTAGGAGTATCCTAGTTCAAACGGAAATTTTCTTGTCTATGTTTCGCCAAACACACTTTATCTCAGTTTGAGTAGTGTTGGGAAGAAAGCAAATTGATTAAACGTATTGATATTCAGGTATGGAAGTCATAACAACTTATCCCCAACACATATGCACATACACACGAAGAAATCCAAAAGTGGCTTCAATAATCTTCAGTTTTCATATATTCATGTTCTTTTTTCTCTATTGAGGTATAACTGAAAAGTAATGTTGTATATAGCCTTCCCTAGGAATACATGTGACCTCTAGAAGCAAGTAAATGAATTCTCCCCTAACAGCTTGACTTTACCTAATGCAAACAATTTTGAACTTCTGACTTCCACAACTGTACAATAATACATATGTGTTGTTTTATGCCACTAAGTTGCCGGAAATTTGTTGTAGTAATAGGAACCTAATATACACAGATTGACCTCAGTTGTTTTCTTCTATTTCAGGCTAAGCAAATTTCTAAAATTAAAAAGAAAAAATATAATTAAATATACCAATGTGTGTTGCATTCACTTTAAAAAAAATGAATTAACTTTGGTCTTCATCATATGAGCTATTTAGAAATTTTTCTGCTTTAGCTTCCTGATTAGTCCTAGATGAACATATCATGCCTTCTTCCTTGGCTATCTTCCAACTCAGCATCATTACAACCGACAAGAACTGGGTATTCTTGCTAAGGATTCCAAATTTTAAATTAGGCATTCTGAAGTGGAAGGTTGGGACAGTGAAACAAAATATATAATACTTAAAACTACATTATATAATATATATCACTATATATTATACTATATATACTATATATAGCATATCACTATATAGAATATATAGCATATATAGCACATATATACTATATATTATATTTATATATCACTTATACTATGTTATATATGTTATTATATAATATAGTATAATATATATTAAACTACATAATATATAATGTAGTACATAATTAATATATATTTATATATAGTATAATATATATTACATTGTATATCTATTACATTACAATATATAATTATATATAATATATAATTATATAGTGTAATATATATTATACTATGATATATAGTATAATATATGCAATATATCTACACATGCTAGAGTATATATATTATAATATATTCTACTATATTATATATTATATACAATAATATATAAAATTGTTTATATATAAATTTATATTGTGCATATATTCACATGCTATATATAATTTATATATATAAAATGTATATCACTATATATATGGTGATTGCCTTGAATAATGAATAAAAATAATTCACCATGCTAATATTATTGAGTATAATATTTCCTAAACACCAACTGGAATACAAAACTAAAACATCTTTCTGCTTTCAAAGTCCTGTGTCTTAAGTTTGATTTTGCCTCTCTCTACTAATTTAATGCTTATTATATGCTAAGCACAACATGTTCAAAGGAGATAAAATCTAGAAATGATTATTTGTGCTTTAAAATGGATCGATACAGAGTTTCTTGAAACAGAAATATCCCCTAGTGGATTTTATTTTTGGAGACAGAATCTCGGTGCGGCATCCAGGCTGGAGTGCAATGGTGTGTTCTTGGCTCACCAAAACCTTCAACTCACTGCAACCTCCGCCTCCCAGTTTCAAGTGATTCTCCTACCTCAGCCTCCTGAGTAACTGAGATTACAGGCATGCGCCATCATGCCCGGCTAATTTTTGTATTTTTAATAGAGACAGGGTTTCACCATGTTGGCCAGACTGGTCTCAGACTCCCGACCTCAGGTGATCCACCTGCCTTGGCCTCCCAAAGTGTTGGGATTACAGGCGTAAGCCACCGCACCCAGCCCCCCAGTAGATTTCTAAATGTTTCAGTTTTATAAATGTGTATAAATGATTTACATACACAGCTTCTCTTGAATACAGTTGCACAACATAAGAAGCACTGATGTATATATAGTGTCTGTAATTGGGCATGGTTCCATGCATCAACTATAGTATATACATTTTAAAACATGCCATTAAAAAGTAGATTTGTTGTGGAAGGCTTAAACTGCTGTGTTGAGATACCAAATGCTTACTCACATACATTGTTTTATACTGATGAAAGACATTAAAAGTGATGTTTCCAGACATTAAAAAAACAGTCGATAATGGAGGAAGAGAGAAAGAAAGAAGCTTTAATCAGTTAGTAAAATGTGTTTTAGTTTTATTTAATTCTGTCTTGACTAAAAGAAAAATTAGATAGGTAAATATCTTTAAAAGATGCTGCATACATCCCCAACATATTATAACAAAAATTTAAAGATGAACATAAAATATCCACTTGATTAGAAAAAAAATGTAGTATACCATAGCTTCAGAAGACGTATTGATTTTTAAGAATGTGTAGATGCGTGTTTGTAAAATTTTAATCTTTTCTCTAGTTATTTAATATTTCCTATGCAAGCAGCACACTTCCTTGGCCTTTGGTAATACCCACAGACAAACTGCACAACTGCTGCAGGATCCCAACAGCAGGGACTTGTCAGTGCTGGATAAAGATTGCATGGCACATGCCAGCTCAAACATGGACATTTC
Organism: Piliocolobus tephrosceles; assembly: GCF_002776525.5. Classification (NCBI taxonomy): domain Eukaryota; kingdom Metazoa; phylum Chordata; class Mammalia; order Primates; family Cercopithecidae; genus Piliocolobus; species Piliocolobus tephrosceles. The sequence goes on from NC_045443.1 coordinate 20,494,676, forward strand.
CTCTTTCTGTTTTCCTGTTTCCAAAGGCCAGCCAATCGGGAGTAAAAACTCTCAAACCTGGCACATTTGATTCAGAATCTCAATACAAATGATTATGCTTTCATTCCAATGCCTCTGCAGGTGACAGAAAGTAAGGTACCTTCTCTCCAGGAGAGGACTGCAGTCAATATGTTCACAAGTGCTTTTCTTTTATAAAGAAAAGTATTTATCAATGCAGGGCACTGTTTAGAAAAACTGATAGCTATTCTTAAATCAGTGCTCATTAAGTTTCAAACCATGGTTAGGGAGTAAAGAGGTATGTGGACACTGCCTATGGATCCTTTTGTGTGTTCCATATTGAGTAAATCTAACGAAATTAGAGATTTTTTCCACTTTCACCATATCTCTCAAATATGACCTATGTGTAAATCTTTATATTTTCTGATTTTAAAAAACTGCCTATTTTTAGGAGATACTGTCTAAGTTATCAATGATTGTTTTCTGTGTGTACACTTCGTACTTAATATTTTGATAAGTATTTGGAAATAGCAGAGAATTAATTGTGTATTAATTTTCTATTGCTGTATAACATAGTACCACAAACTTAGCAGCTTAAAACAATATTCTTATATTAGCTCATAGTTCTATAAGTCTGGCATACAGCACAGTGGGACTGGATTTTCTATTCAGCGCATCACAAGGCTATCATTATTTGTTAATTGGCCTGAATACTCATCTAAAAACTCTGTGAGAAAGTTCTCTTCCAAGTTTATTTGGGTTGTTGGTAGAATCCAATTCCTTGCAGTTGCATAAGTGAGGTCCTCATTTTTTTTTTTTTCTGACTAGTGGCTGGAGATCATTTTCAACAACTAAAGGACGTGCTCAGATCTTTTTCCCATGGCCTTGTCCATCTTCAAGTCAGCCATGGCATGTCAAATCCTTTTTATATTTCAAATCTCTGACTTCCCTTTTGCTTCTAACTGGAGAAAAATCCCTGCTCTTAGAGGGCTCATGTGACTAAGCTAAATCCATCTGGATAATCTTCCTATGATAAGATTGACTGATGAGTGACCTTAATTACCTCTGCAAAATCCTTATTGCCTTGTAACACAACAGAATCATGGGAATAACAGTGGGGTTGGAAATCATGAGGGCCATCTTAGAATTCTGCCTACCACACTGGGTACCACAACCTTCCTAGTTATTACCACCTGTTAATATTTTTGAACTATTTTACAAATCTATAAGCTCTGGAAAACTGATAATAATGCCGGTGATTCTTATCCATAGAAATGCGAGTGAAATGTGTCTGGTCGAATGCAGATTCTTGTTGCCCTCTGGATATATCATTTTTGCATTTATTCGTAAACTAATTTCAGCATTCTTTATTGGCTATGTAAATATGGTTGTTTAATTCCTCTTTTGAATTAATTGTAATATCTTAGTGTTTCCCGCACTAAATTTTGAATTCAAATGATGTGTTTTCATTATATATTTGTATAAATTATGATCTTCTATTTTACAAATATTACCTTATAACAATATTTATTATATGTTAATCACTCTAGTAGTTTATTAGCACACAAAGATACAACCTTAGACAAGGTCATGTGAAGGCTATTCTTTTGAAAACTGAAAATTTCCTAGAAATAAAGGGTATAATTGAGCAGAAAAGATGTTACTGTTTCCTACTGCTGAAAGAAATAATAGATGATACAAACAAATAGAATAACATTCCATGCTCATGGATTGGAAGAATCAATATTGTTAAAATGATTGTATTGGTCAAAGCAATCTACAGATTCAGCACTATTCCTATCAAACTACCAAGGTCATTTTTCACAGAATTACAAAAAACTATTTTGAAATTCATATGGAACCAAAAAGAGACCACAAATAGCCAACCAATTCTAAGCCAAAAGAACAAAGCTGGAGACATCGCAGTACATGACTTTTAAACTGTAATATAAGGCTACAGTAATCAAAACATCATGGCACTGATACAAAAACAGACACCTAGACTGATGGAACAGAATAAGCTGCACATCTACGACCATCTGATCTTCAACAAATTCAACAAAGATAAGCAATGGAGGAAGGAGTCTTTATTCAATAAATGGTGCTGGAATAACTGTTTAGCCATATGCAGGAGACTGAAACTGGATTCCTACCTCTCACCATATACAAAAATTAATTGAAGATAGATTAAAAGTTTATATGTAAAACCTCAAATCATAAGATTCATAGGAGACAACCTAGGAAACACCATTCTGGACATTGGCCTCAGGAAACAATTTATGAGTTAAGTCCTCAAAAGCAGATGCAACAAAAATGAAAATTGACAAGTGGGACTTTTAATTAAACTAAAAAGCTTCCACACAGCAAAAGAAACTATCAACAGAGTGAACAGACAACATACAGAATGGGAGATAATTTTCATAAACTATGCATCTGACAAAAGTCTAATATTCAGAATCTATAACAAGCTTAACCAATTCAACAAGCAAAAACCATTAAAAAGTGGGCAAAAAACATGAACAGACACTTCTCAAAAGAAGACGTCCAACCATCCAACAAATATATGAAAAAATGTTCAAGATCATTTGATATGCATCAAACAATGCATATCAAAACCACAATGAGATATCATGTCACACAAGTCAGAATGGCTATTAATATAAAGTCAAAAAACAACAGATATTGGTGAGCCTTCAGAGAAAAGTGTGTAAGTGTTTAACAGTTTGTATGCTGTTAGTGGGAATGTAGATAAATTTAGTCCCTGTGGAAAGCAGTTTGGAGATTTCTCAGAAGACTTAAAATAGAACTACCATTCAACCTAACAATCTCATTACTGGGTATATATTCGAAAAAAAATAAATCACTCTACCAAAAAGATATGTGCACTTGTATGTTTATATCAGTGCTATTCACAGTAACAAAAACATGGTATCAATTTAGGTGTCCATTAATGGCAGACTGGATATAGTAAATGTTGTACATATACATCATGTAATATTATGCAGCCATACAAAAGAATGAAATCATGTCCTTTGTGGCAACATGGATGCAGGTGGAGGCCATTATTCTAAGTGAATTAACACAGGAACAGGAAAATAAATATCACACCTTCTCACTTGTAAGTGGGAGCTAAACATAGGTACTCTGGATATGAAGATGGGAACAATAGAGACTGGGGACTACTATGGGGGGGAGATAGGGGACAATTGTTCAAAAACTAGTGGGTACTATACTCACTACCTGGATGAAAGGATTGATCATACTCCAAACCTCAGCATCATGTAATATACCCATATAACAAACCTGCACATGTAACCCCTGATTCTAAAATAAAAGTTGAAATTAAAAATAACCAAAAAAAAAGTAATAAAAGAAAATGTTACTGTTTCAAGTGAAGTTTTATGCCAATAATGTATAGAAGCTATGGAAAGACTTATGGGTCTTCAGCAGCTGATTGAGAATTTTATTTTTGTAAGGGAAGAATATTGAGTACATATATTTAGTTATGTTAACATAAGAATGACCTCACACTTTTTTCTAAATCAAGGAAAGCCGTGAATAGGTGGACATAGTTACTGAGAATCCAGAAAGGTAGAGGCCTTTATCTCGATATGCTCATGTTGTTGAGCACATAAATGGGACCACTGATCAAACTGTCTTGTAGTTAGAACTCAATCTAATACTCTATAGCTATATGGTTCAGTGGTCAATATACAATCCTTATCACAAAATTTGTAACTGCATTTCATTTGGTAATTATGACATAAACACTGCCATTTTCTCTCTATAATTAAATAGTATCTTTAGAGTATCTTGGTATAAATCATGTAATTTGTATGCATGGCCTATTATATAAAGCAGATACAAGTACTTGTCTTCACAAAAAGTTTTAAAAGAATAGGTCCATTAGTTAACTTACTTTATTTTTTAAAAAGTTGTGACTATATATTTTTGTGTATCTTTGAAAGATAGCCAGATGTATTAGGCAACTTATTATATTTGCCAGCTTTGGTCGTCTCAACATTGTGAACTCAAATTTTAGACCAATTATTTGGCTCAGTTCTTTTCAATATATTACAGATGATGAGAATTTACAATAACAAAACATAGAAAACTTTTCATGTTTGAGTGCTCATCATGTTCAAAGACAGTATTTCAGTTTGCTAAAAATAAAATCCAATTAGGTGAATGAGATTATTACAAATTCTTTTTTTTTTTTTTTTTTTTTTTTTGAGACGGAGTCTCGCTCTGTCGCCCAGGCTGGAGTGCAGTGGCCGGATCTCAGCTCACTGCAAGCTCCGCCTCACGGGTTTACGCCATTCTCCTGCCTCAGCCTCCTGAGTAGCTGGGACTACAGGCGCCCGCCACCTCGCCCAGCTAGTTTTTTGTATTTTTTAGTAGAGACGGGGTTTCACCGTGTTAGCCAGGATAGTCTCGATCTCCTGACCTCGTGATCCGCCCGTCTCGGCCTCCCAAAGTGCTGGGATTACAGGCTTGAGCCACCGCGCCCGGCCGATTATTACAAATTCTCTTTATACATAAAATGTATAACTGTGGAAGGAAGAAAAAAGATAGTTAAATTTACTTTACCTTGTTTCTAACTTTATCTTGTGTTATTAGATACAGGCAGTAATACAATGAACGTTTTCTGGAAAATATGTTTTAAAAAAACAAATGTCTTAAATCAGAGACAATGAAAAATAGCTTATTCACTAAGAGTATCTTAGTCAAAAGCTTTGTGAACTTCAGAAGGAAAGCATAAGATTATACTTCCTTCATTCTTCCTGAGAAAAATAATTCTCATGGGACGCGTCCTACCATGACTCATTTACAGTTTTGCATCTGTGAGAAAGATAGAAAAAGCTGACGTAGAAATCAGGATTTAATGAGTAAAATAAACTTACATGATGGGCTTGTGTGCTATTTCCTTTAGTATGATGAATAATTTGTCATTTCTAGATTCAGTGAGTAACATGTTCACCCTTCACCCCTCTCACCAGTCTGTTTTGTTAAAGGCATCTGACTAAATAAGATCAGGCTGTTGCTTCAAAATTGTGAAGTACAATGTATTTCTTTTAGACTTCACCAGTAGAGCGCTTCTATTAAAGTAAATTGTTTACCTTTTATTTGTTTGATATATGTTACAATAATACAAACTCTTGAGGTACTCTCACTTTTAAAATTATAGTATAATGCATAATATATACATTTATATATTTATAATTAAGTCCAAGTAACAAATGAAGCCAATGAACATATTCCAAAAAATCAATGGTCACTGGCTGGAAATTTTTTTTCTCAAATATGATCTAAAGCTGCGTTAAGATAGACTTGACATATAAATATTACACCTTTCCAGGATGATTTTCCAATGTCTTTGAACAGGGGCGCTCTCTCACAGCCACATCGAGCTGCACTTTGAATTTCTTGCTTTGATGCATTCCTGATTTTATTGCTGCTTAAAGGCAAAGTTTGGGTTTTATTTATTTTAAAAGCATTAGAGAAATATTTGCAGAGTGACTGGATTTATAATAAAGGTTTCTAACAAACAGATCAGTTAATAAACCAAGGGAACAGCACGCTTATGGCTTCACTTAGAAAACTGATATAATGGCTTACTTGATGACTCTTAAGCATGAAGTATTTTTTGAAGCTTTTCAAAAACTTTAGTGGTTTTTCACACAAGGACAATCAGGTTTAAAATACAAGCCACTGTTCTGCTGGATTTCAACAAATGCAACATTAGAAACTTGTTTAAATATGCATTACCAAATGAAAGCCAAAAAGATATAGGCTGGGATTTTATAGAGCCAAAATAAGCAATTAAAATGGGAAGAATTTGGTCTATACACATGTGGCCTACATTATGACAAGCAATTGTTGGACCAGGTTTTTTAACTAAATTGATATTAGGGTTCAGCTCACTTGGAGAAGCTTTCCTTTGGCCAGCCCAGACTTCACATAACTTTTCAAGTCCTTCCTGGCCTCCAGAGCACCAATCAAGTTAGATTTTTATGAAGTCTTTCTTGACTAATTGAACTTACCTTGATTTCTTCTCCTCAATAAACTATCAGTATCATACATTTATTATTTCTCAGTATACTGTGTCACATTAGTTCCAAGGTGTGTGACTGTGTGTGTGCATGCACATGCGTGCGTGTTTCTGTGTACATAAATCTTGTTGCCCATGCAAGAGTTTGCGTGTCTCAATGCAGACAGTATGGCCGATGCCTTTGTATTTTCCATGGTGCCTTGTGTAGAGCATGTTACTAAGCATGAAATGGTTCCACTGTAAAACTCCAGGCTGCTGAAGCCAAAGGGGATTTTAATGGGGTGCACAGGAAGTGTACTAGAGTCCATGTTTTTGCCTACTGGGGGATTCGTTTTCAACTTGGACCTAAGCTGGAATTTATTCTCCCAGCCAAAAAGCAGTAGAATATACACCCCCTCCTTGCAACGGCGACGGCTCTGGCAGAACACAGGAGTGGCAGACAAAGAGCACTCAGAGAAGACAGAAAGTTGCCGGGTTACTCAAATAGAGACAGAAGCCAGTCCCTGTATAATAAATACTAGCAGTAGCCATTTAGCCGACAGCAAGGAGTGAAACAGCCTTCATATTTAACTACATACAGTTTATGAAGACTCTGTGTTAAAATCTGAAAAGCAATTGTAGATATAAAGTAAGACTTTTTCTACTATTAGTAATATAGAATTTGATACAAAGAAGTAATTATCTTTCCTTTTTTCGAGATGGAGTCTTGCTCAGTCACCCAGGCTGGAATGCAGTGGTGCCATCTCTACTGACTGCAACCTTTGCCTCCCAGGTTCATGTGATTCTCCTGCCTCAGCCTCCCGAGTAGCTGGGACTACAGGCGTGCACCACCATGCCCGGCTGATTTTTGTATTTTTAGTAGAGATGTAATTATCCCAATATAGAAGAGCTAGAGGTGTAAAGAAGAGGATGTACATGTTAAATTGACAACAGATAAAGAAAATTGTGCTGTGCCTGAACAGAGACATTTCACTAGTCTCACTGAGTCAATATATAGAATTAGAAAAGAATTCCAAACTCTACTCCGTGTCATTACTAATATGTTATATATAATTGCAAGTAAACTGTGAGGCCATTTTTTTTTTTTGAGACGGATTCTCTCCAGGCTGGAGTGCAGTGGCGTGATCTCGGGCTCATTGCAAACTCCGCCTCCCTGGTTCACGCCATTCTCCTCCCTCAGCCTCCCGAGTAGCTGGGATTACAGGCGCTCGCCACCACGCCCGGCTAATTTTTTGTATTTTTAGTAGAGACGGGGTTTCACCATTTTAGCCAGGATGGTCTTGATCTTCTGACCTCATGATCTGCCCGTCTTGGCCTCCCAAAGTGCTGGGATTGCAGGCTTGAGCCACCACGCCCGGCCGGCGATTCTTATTTAATACTTTTTCTTATAGAACCTTCAGTTAAAAAAACTCTCTGTGTATCAATAATAATAAAAATCTGAGCCTAGTAATTTGTCAGCATGATACTGACCTCTGTTTTGAACTTACCAGGCAGCATTCTTTATAGAAGATTGCTTCAAAAAAACTTTTTCTTACAGAATACAACACACTAACACTAGGCTGGCAAACATGATTATTCAATACATACCTGTTGATTTGTTTAACAACTCCAAACTTCATGAAGAGAAGAGTTTCTTCTTTTGAGCTCATCTCTAAAATAAAACAGGATAAGGCTACCCAATAATCTGTATATATTTAAAAGGAAAAGGCAGGATGACGTTGGAAGCTTGATAACCTTAGAATTCATAGCAAAACAGCTGGCTGTTAATAAGCCTTACAGGGTGACATTTACCTTGGTCAGTTTACCTAGGCTCAGAGTTTGACATCCCAGCCAAAATAATCTTGTCAGTCACCCAGAGTTTGTGAATGTCAGGGAGGCTAACCTGCATTTTCTAAACGCGTAAGAGGCTGAAAAATGCCAACCTTGTTAATTTACTATGTTATAATTTAGGACTCTTAATCACAAGTAAGAAAAATCCCAATGTCAAGCTGGCTTAAACACAAAGGGAATTTATTGATTCAAATGACCAATAAACTTTGGAAGTTTGGCTGGCTTGATGTTGAGGCTCAAACAATTACCTGGTTCTTCATCTTGGGTTAATTTCCCCCCACATATTGAATTCATTTGCAGACATGATCTCTTTTCTTAATTAAAAGCTGACCACTGCAGTTCAAATTTCACATTTAGTGTGGAAGGAATAGCCTCTCTTTCCCAACTATTTTGGATCTTGTTGTCATGGCCCCCACAAGGTCACATACCCATACATGAACCAATCACCAGGGCAGGGAGATGGGTTGTGGGTTACACATAGCTAAGGCAAGTGTCAACATGGTAGAAAATGGGTTAGGGTCATTAAGATGGGCAAGCAGATGCCAAAGGGCTGGAATATGTCATCCCCTCTCACAGGGAAGGGTAAAAATGACTTAGGGAAACCATATAATCTACCATGCTACTCACTGTTCAAGTACATTAAAGAAATTCTGTTGCCATATATTATTTTATATTGCCTTTTATGTGATTCATGTTAGCCAGTCCTGAAGTCAAAAGTGAGGTCAATCTACCTTGATAGTGTGGGCTGAGTGGAGAGATTAATTATCCAACAAAGGAAATGTCATGTGTTATTTGCAAGTAAGAAAGATGCTGGGGGTTTTGGAGAGGGGTGAGGAGAAGAGCAATTCTATTATGCAATGAGAACTACAACTGAATAAGCTGTTCACTTTAGCCTGAACAGCGTATTTTTCCCCTAAGCAAGCTAGAAATGGAGATACACATTGACAGATTTTTTTGGTAGACAAATAATTAGATTGAAGGAAATGTGTTATAAGATTCAAATATTTTGTAGCAGCAACCTATTATATTTTTCTTCACAATCATTTTACATCTGTTAAGTGATCTGGGCATTAGCTTGCTGGGGGCCTCATTGCAACCCTGTATGTATCTTCCACAGCAGTAGTATGATGACAATGATAGCTGGTTAAGCAAACTCGGTTTTAAATTTGAGACAGCCAGTTTCCAACGCAGATTACTTTTTAAACTCCAATGTAGCACTTGCATGTTTGTACGTTAGACATCAGTGAACTATATAGACTGGCACATTTCCTAACATGGCCCTCAATTACTGGTCTTTCTCTTCCATTTGCTTGAAAATACTCATAGTTAAGCGTAGGACTTTAGGAAAATCATTTAACCTTTCTGGATCTCAGATTTAGTGCAAATGAAATAATGTAAATTCCAGGTATCCTCTTCATATTCTCCATGATACTTTCTCAATAAAGGAGGTCATTTAAAGTGCCTCTCTTATGTTATGTATTCTGTATATTCATATTGTACTTTTGCTGAGTTATGTGGTATCACATACACCTCAAATCTCAGTGGCTTTGAAAAACAGGTTTATTTCTCACTCTTGGGGCATGTCAGCTGGGGGTCTGCTCCATATCATTTCCATTCAAGAACAAGACCAGAGGAACAGCTTCTACCCAGGAAATGTCAGTTTGATGGCAGACAGAAGATAATGATGACCTGGGATAATTGACCAAAGCAAATCACATAGCCAAGGCAAGTGTCAACGTGGTAGGAAGTGAGCTAGTGTCACCGAGAAGGGAAAGCAGATGCCAAAGGGCTGGGGTATGTCATCCCCTCACAGGGAGGTGTGGGGAGGGCTCAGGGAAAACAGTGCAATCTACCATGCTACTCACTGCCATAATTAAAATATTATGTTGCCATATATTGTTTTATATTACCGTACTTATGTGAAATAATATGACATTTAAAAATACATTGTACCATTTTAGGGTGCTGTATTTATAGTAGACCCAGTGGGGTAGCTAAGAATATGAATCCACTTTGAGAAAAAACAATGTCAATGAGAACCAAATTTTTTCAGTGCAAACTAATCATCACTTGTGGTTCTTTGCAATTCAGTAGATTTCGGGATGATAATGAAACCTACAGAGAGGGGAAAAAAATGGGAGCCCTAGGTTTGGGACTTTCCCTTTACTTTGACTTCTGATTAGCTTTTCAAATTCTGAACTTGGGTGGCACAAATGATTAACCCTCAACAAACTGAATATCAAATTTTCACCAAGTAAATAACTTCGTGAATTTAGCACAAGTAAGTAATATATGAAAATGCAGTATTGATAGGGCGGGACTTGAGATTCTCTTTCTTCTGAAGGGTTACTGTGATGTCCAAGCCAGTCTAATGCAGTAGTTCTTGAAGTGTGATCCTGGAGCCAGCAGAATTAGCAGTTCCAGGGAATTTGTGAGAAACACAAATTTCCAGGCTTACCTTTGACCTAGCGAATCAGAAACTCTGGGGTTGAGCCAAGTCCTCCGGTGGATTCTGAAATGCACGAAAGTTTGGAAACCACTGGCCTAAGGAGTGCTCTTAAATCTCTGATACTTTAAACCCCTCTGGGTGGGAGCTCTGTTTTCTGAGGGACTAAAGCACATCAGCACCTTTTCCTTTCAACCAGCAGAATCCAGATTTGTTTATAATCTCCATCCAAAACAACGTATCTTATATGGCCCAGTGTTATAAAACCTCAACTAGGTCGTTGACATGGATTAGTGTGAGAAATATTTCTATATCACCACATATTTGCTTTAAAAATATGTTTTAGCTAGTTGCCTCAGTATGCCACTTTGACCAATGTTATATGATCTTGAAATAAAAAACCTTGTCTTATTTTAGGGTTCTACTTTGCCAAAAGTATTTATGGCTTTCCCGGTTTTGCCAGGATAGGAAGGCTGCAGGGGTTTGGTTTATAGCAAGCTGACTTGTGTAGGTCAAGAAGGCCTGTGGAAAAATCTGAACTGTGACTCTTTCCCAAACCAAATTCAGGCCATGGTCCAAAGAGAGAGAAATAAACACTCAGGTGAAGAATTGTTCATTTCTTCTACAATATTTTAACGATCTTTCCTAAGAACGCTCAATTTGAGATTGGATAAATATGATTAAAAATAAAGTTTTAGTGAGAATTGGTGAGTTTACATTTTAGCTGGATAATAGTTTATTTTTAGTCAATCTAAAATATTCAAATCATTTTAGGGTAACACCTATGTAGGAATCTATAGTTTTTTAGTTACTTTAGTACAGATGTAAACTGAACCCACCAAATCACCATTGTTATTTAGATAAGTGTGTCTAAATATAATTTGGGCATTTTTGTACATTTATCAATACAAATGTCTTTTATCTATTTTTAGTCCATGTTATTTTTACAATAAAAGGACGACTTCTACATCTGAACATTTTATGCTACGTTTTATTCTTCTTTGAAATGTTTACTATTGATATCGTTAGATGTGTACCTGAAGTTTTTGCCTAGTTACTGTAAAATTTTGCCCAATATCTTCCATCAAAAGAAGGTACTAACCTGGGGCAGGACATAAAAATATGGTGATATATTAATAATTAACATGGAAGTGGAAAAAGGGACAAAGGATACCTTTTGAAGTTCATATTCACAATCTGATTTTCCAAGGGCACTTTAGTCAGGGCATAGATGAATATGGTGCTACAGTTACAGAATGAGTCAAAATAGTGATTACTGTAAAGAACATAGTTCCGAACAACTGCCATAGCTGCTGAAGTATCTTATGGTATCTCTTTCTGTCTTCCTTAGTTACTGGCTCATGCTTATCACGTGACCCTGCTCACGTCTCTGTGTGCTGACACCCCCCGCATTGCAGGATAGCCTCATCTTCATTTCAGTTCGGTGGTACTTATGGTGAGATAATAAAAAATGCATTCTCCGTATTAGATTAAACTGTACAGACTTGTGCCTTCTTTTTCCAGAGTGGCACTCTTTTCTTCCCATTCCACTTACTGGTTTAGACTCTTACAGCCTCCTTTTCCCCAGAAACTATGGTATTGATTTCCTGAGGGCTCTTCTAGAGGACAACTTGTGTGACATATTTTGTTTCTTTCTTCGCCTGTTACTTCGAATGTGTCCAAGCCCAAATTCATAAAAAATCTTATCAAGTACGAACTCCTTTCCAACTTACCTAATGCCCAAGAGGTAAAGATGTGACCCTTTTTGACTAAATGCTTAAAACATTAAGGACCAGTATATTCTGCTATTGCCATTCTCATGAAAAGGATTACAACTTTCAAAAATATAATCCTGGCCAACCTTCCTAAATGTAGCTAGAGATAACTCCATTTGTACTATATTTAGGCCCTTCCACTACTGTGACTCTGAAAACATGTAAAAATAAAGGTTTTGGTTTAAAAAATTAGCATTTTCAAATGATATTTTCAACAGTCATTATCTAAGTTGGCCTCTCTGGGGCTGAGAGAAAGTCAAGCCTGTTGTCTCTGGAAATGGAGGGGTCCCAGAGATGTGCTACGAGAACCTCTTACTTAGCAAAATACCACGCCAGGGAGAAGCAAAGTGATTAAAGTGCAGAAGCCTAAATAATAAAATCAACACTTGAGACAGTAGATACAACATTTTATTGAATGGAGAACTCCAGTGAGGAAGGAGCCAAAAACCACTGGTTGGAGACTGGGATATGCAGTGTGTGTAGACTGACGGGTCACAGAGGTTCTGAAGCACACAGAGAGGTACACAAACGTACAGTGTTCTTATGCACAAGGCGAGGAGCACAGTTTTTAAAGTAAAAGCTGTTCCAGACCTACATAAGCACTATTTTGCTTTGCCTCGCATTATTGGAGTCTGGGAGCTTCCTCAGAGGCTCCCTGTAGACAAGGAGGCACAAGTGTTTGCAGAAAGGGTTGTAGGCATTTACAGGGAAAGTGAGGGCTGATGATGGGAGCACTACCATCATCTGCTACAATCCACCTGCTGGATCATCCAGCTCCATTCATGTTCTACTTTAAGTTAATCTGCTCTGTTACTCATTCTACAAAGGGATACCCAGTCCCCACCCACTTCACACACACACACGCATGCACACACACAATTTCTAAGACAAATAGAAATATCACCTATTGGTGATATTTCCTTTTCTGCCTCATTGGCCTAGTTGGGTAGCATAGACCTAGATCCATGAAACCTCTGGACTCTTAAATTGCCCTGTTCTTATCAGATTATCCCTTGGAATGGAAGCATCAGGAGGTATGTATTAGTCTGTCCTCACATTGCTTTAAAGAAATAATTGAAACTGGAAAATTTATAAAGAAGAGAGGTTTAATTGGCTCATGGTTTTGCAGACTGTACAAGAAGCATGGCAACTTTTGCTTCTGGGGAGGCCTCAGGAAGCTTCCAATCATGGCAGAAGGCACAGGGGGAGTGAGGCATCTCACATGGTGGGAGCAGGAGCAAGACAGAGTGAGGGGAGGTGCTACACACTTTTAAGTAACCAGATCTCGTGAGAGCTCTATCACGAGAACAGATGGTGATAAACCATTTATGAAGGATCTGACCCCATGACCCAATCACCTCCCACCAGGCCCCATCTCCAACACTGATGATTACAGTTGGACATGGGATTTGGTTGGGGACATAGATCCAAACCACATTAGGGCACCTCCATGAATTCTCTGAGTTTCAGTCATATCTTTCCCTGTCTTGAATGTGGAGCAGTAACCCTATCTGGTAATGAAAATCAGTATAGTAACTTCTTTGCTTGCTAGTCTACTGGCACGTGATGCCCAATATGTTTAGGCCACATCCAAAGTTTTGGGTATAGTGAAACATTGACTGTGTCCCTAGGTAGAAGATCTGCCCCAACCACCTTCTCCCAATTGTCGGAACCTGTATGAGGTCATTTTATATTCTGTCAGGCTATCATCTTCTGGACTGCCACAATGTGTGTGAGCCAAGTACTCTCTGCAGCCAGAAGTCCCTCAGCAGAGACCAGAAAGAGGATGTCACTGGTGTGTACAGACTAGGGAATATGGGAGGGGAACCGATAGTGTCTGCTACAGTGATACTATAAAATATTTGTTACAAAAGGAGGCATTCAATATGAGGCTGATAACCACCAAGCTATACTATGAACTATACATTTTTGTCATGTAATTTCATCTTGATAGCTGGACTCTTGATTTTATCACTCAAAGTAACCTCTTATATTATTTAAATGCCAAAAGTTTTCACATAAGGAAGGACTGAGGACAGAGAAAAGGTATAAAACAAATGTAATCTTGTGTCCTCCCAATTTTCAGGACCTTTTAACCGAGGATAGAGACAGATATTGTAAATGTGAGCAGGACTTGAAATACTCAGTTACTGAGCACCACATGTGAGTTTTCCACAATCAAGTGGTAACAGAGAGTAGTCTGTTCAGATCCCACTTAGTTCTACTGCTTGGGTGCAAGAAAGAACTTAATTTAGCCTAGCTGTCAGCCCAAATATATTGGTTAAATTATTACCATTTTCATTTAGAGGCAGCTGAGAAAATATATGCCAATTACTCCCAGTGACCACTGGACTCAAGATGTCTTTTCATTCATTAATTATTAAGGATTGGACTTTTGTAAGAGTAGTCCAATGATGGTGCGCGCTCTCTCTCTCTTTCTGTCATTTAACACCTCCTTCACAGGGGTGTTATGCGGATTTCTGCCTGTGTGGCAATGAAGTTCAGTAGCCTGCTTGGAATTTCCCAGTGGAAAAGGTGTTATAAAATTTCAAAATAAAAAATATACGACTACTAATAAGGATGTTGATCTTGAAATGCAATATGAAAACCAGAGACTGGAAATTTAAAATTTGTAATGAAATGCTCTAAAGCTGTGATCTCTTCTGACCTTGGGAGTTCAGCAGGGGTGGGCCCAGGGAAGACTTGGATGGAGGATGCTGCAGGATGTGGTGGCGGTGATTCAGTAGGTGGCCCTCTTCCATCCCAAGGTGGTGCTGAGCCAACTTCAGCCTGGGTTATGGAGCACTGAGCTACAGGAGAACCATCTATTGGATGAGATGCATGACTGAGGTTCTGACCACTTCTGCTCATTAAAAATTCCAAGGCATTTTTATAAGGTTAAGGATGCATCTCTCTGTTCTACAATCTTGTTCCAGTTGGGTAGGAATATTGGCTTTTTAGTAAGGTCTAGAAGAAAGAAGATGTATGGAAATTTTAGTAGAATGATTAGCATTTCTATGGGAGAAAATTCAGCAGATTGGTTCTAAATTTTATCGTGAACTCTTATTTTATAGACTAGCAAAACAAAACACCTGTTTGAGTGACTTTCTTATTGGGGTATAAACGTATTTGTAGATGAGAAATCCCTTTTTTTCAAATAAACCTATATGAGTAAATTTAAGGGAACTCTCCAATATTAATATGCAGTAATGAAATGACTTATATGGGTTTCTTCTGGGCTTTTCTTCAGTCCCTTGAATAATTGATATTTGAGGTATGAAATTAGATAAGATACATGGTGAGTGATAATAATTATTTTAATATAGAAGAATCTGAGATCTTTCTCTGGCCCTTTTTAACTATGTGTCACCCATAACTTCCAGAACTCTTAATTATGTGTAATCTATATCTTTTTATGCACTATATTAATTATAATAACAAAATCAGAACAATGCCGAATTCGTTCTCAATAGTAAATGGACTAAAATTTCTCATTGAAGGATCTTTAGAAAGCAAAAA
Source organism: Piliocolobus tephrosceles (assembly GCF_002776525.5). NCBI lineage: Eukaryota > Metazoa > Chordata > Mammalia > Primates > Cercopithecidae > Piliocolobus > Piliocolobus tephrosceles. The sequence continues at coordinate 20,510,295 of NC_045443.1, forward strand.
ACAAAACAAACAAGAAATAAAATTAAAAAATCAATGTAAAGATTCGGTCAGGAAGAGGAGACATTATCAGAGAAAACTCACAGTCTTACCTATATTTTGGAGGTTCTCCCTTTTCTGGAATGGGAGAACCACATTGATTTCTTTCATGCATCACTTACTGTTCTTACTGAGCTCAAAATGCCCTATTTCTAGATTTTGGCTAAAGGAACTCATTGAGCCTAAGCTCTGTATGTAATTTGCCATTTCTGTGGAAAGTTACCATAGTTCTGTGGTTCCGGTAGAATGAAAAAAATGCCTTACAGTTTCAGGCAGAGAACAACTCAGATTAACTAGTATGAGTACTTCCTTTTTAGTCACTGAATACAAGATATTGATTATACTGACAATCTCAGATGATGCTTCTTTTCTGACCTTTGTATTAGTGGGAGAGATAATAACATTAAGCATTTTGATTTTTGTATCTAAGTCTAAGTCTTTAAGTGTAAATATTAAGTATTTTCAGACACTGATTATTTCTTTTCTACAGTTTCTACAGGTAATTATGTTTTAAATACTGTATTTTAACACTTTTTCTCTACTCTCACAACGTAATTGTTGTGTGAAAGCCAACTAGACATTTCATAGTCATAAATGAAATTGCCCTTTTGAGGCTAAAGCTTTGGGGGAAGAAAGAATTTGAGAGATGATAGATGATATAACAAATAGCTCTAGATTCTGTAAGATCCAACACAGCCATAAATAAAAAGAGAATTGTAAATATAAGTAAGATAAGATGACTAGTCAAGTGACAGTATTTTTAATTATATTTACATAAAGATGAGTGGTTATTTAACTCATTTTAAAATTCCATTCTAATTTTAAATGTGTGTTCTCCTTAGATAGTTACAAAGGAAAAGAGCAGTAGGTGATCAATTACTCAGGGTAGATTTTCAATTAGTAAATTATCTGTGTTCTTTGTTCCTATTTTCCCTTCTATCAATTGCCTAATTTTAGACATTTGGCTGCTTATTAGAATTTCCTCCAAAATGATAAGGTAGCTTAAAACACTCCATTAATATTTAGAAACCTTGATATATTTAATGCAAAAGAGCATCACATTTATAGATCAAGGATGTTTGTATGCTGTATATAAATTTTGTCCTGGAATCCTTCTATGACATATAAAAAGTAGCAGTTTGGGTGCTATTATAACACTTACAGGTAAGTAAAACTAACTTTAAAATTCAGTGGTGTTGAAATATAATATAACAAAGACATAGGCTATACTTATATCTTCCTTTCTATCAACAACCTTCACAGGTTTTCTCAATAATACACTACAGCTTAAAAATGCAAATCATCATTAATTTCTAACATTTTAGACTGGCCTGTACATCAGTAGCTGCTGTAAACCTGAACTATTTGCTCATGAAGTCAATAAGAATTCAGCCTTTGACTGTTTATCAGCAATTCATTGGGCAGGCACTGCATTTTGAGTGGCAGCATTTAAAAAAAAGGCAGATGATACATCTAAAAATGCAAGGTTTCTGCATTTTTCCCTAACTATATGTGAAATAATAAGTATTAATAAGGTCTATCTTGGCAAAATGTTTACTTTTTTAAATCTTAAGTTAATCCCCTATTGTTGTTAATTGGCATAGTTGGAGACTATGTCCTAAATCATGATGTGAGCTATGACATCTTTGAGTCAGTCACTCATATTTAGGTGTCTCCTAATTTCTCAGCTTACACATTACTGAAAAGCAGGTTTACTCTGCTTTATCCCTAAGCCTACCAGAAAACTGCTATGGATTGTAAACATTTCATCAGGTAATCAATACAAAGTTTTCAAAACTTTGACAATTATCTGTTTCTCTAATAGATGAGTAATGTAAGTATTGATATAGGCTTGCACTACTAACAATGTTTTGGTCAATGACAAACCACATATACCACAGTGGTCCCATATGAATACAATACAGTACTTTGTGCCCTTTCTATGTTTAGATACACAAACATTTACCCTTGTGTTACAACTGCCTACAGTATTTACTACAGTAACATGCTGTACACATTTGTAGCCTAGGGGTAATAGGCTATACCATATAACCGGAGTGTGTAGTAGGTCACACATCTGGTTTGTGTAAGTATATTCTGTGATGTTCATATGATTAAATCACCTCATGACACATTACCCAATCTCAGGTATTCTTTCATAGCAACAGTAAGCAGACTAAGACAAGCTTCCATCATATGCCAGGCACTATTCTGGTAATTGGAGATACACAGCAAACAAGAAAGATATTCATGGTCCTTGTTCACATGGCACTAACACCCTAGTGAACAGAGATAAATGGTAAGTGAGAAAACAAATAAATGAACAAGACCATTTTATATAGTGATAAGTGATATAAATACAATGAAATAGGGTAGGATGATAGTGAGAGAAAAAGTGTGTATGTGCACATGGGGTGTCCAACAAGTTTTTGATAAGATTCTTGGGAAAAAAGCCTTTCTGAAATAAAGTAACATTTGAGGTTAGACTTGATGGAGCACAAGGGGCCAGCTATGTGAAAATCTCTGGATACCAAGGCCCTGAACACGGTTTCCCATTTCACATGTATGAAGACCACAAAAGTGGCTTGGGGTATTAGAGATGCATTCTCCATTTCTGTAGACACTAGCCAAGTGAATGTATTAAAATTTAAATTAAAATAAAATAAAAGCTCAAATGTGATGGGTTAGATCCTGTTCCCAAAAGTTCAGCTCCTCAGTGACACCAACCATGGTTCAAGTATTCAATGGCCACATGTGGTTAGTGGCTACCATATTGGACAGCAGAGGGTCTATTTGTCATTGAAGAAAGTTCTAATAAATAGTGCTTCACCAGTGAAGTAGGAGCATTGGAATAGGAGGAGACGTCAGAGAGAATTACTTGGAAAGATCATGAAAGTCCTTACAGGACTGTCATGGGGACTGCGATGAGGACTGGATTCTGCAACTACAATGGGTAGCCTTTGGATCATTTTAAATAGGGGAGGGACATAATTCAATTTATATTTTTAAAGTATTACTCTGCTATATAGAAAATGAATTATAAGTAGGGCAAGATCAGTTAGTTACTGCAGTTGTCCTGGCCAAGGAAGATGATGGATCTTTGGTAGGTTATTATAAGAGGGACAGTGAAAAGTAAATGGATTTAGAATACATTTTAGAGAGGATCAAGTGGATTTCCTAATCGACTAAAAGTAAAACAAGATAAATGAAGGAAAGAATCAACAGCAGTTCCCTCTTCTGGGGCCTGAGCAACTAGGTAGATGGTTATGTTCTTTACTGGGATGTAACATGATTGAGAAAATATATTTTGGGTGGGTAGGGGATAGGGAGGAAGGGAATTGTAAGTTAAGAATTTTGTTTTGGATACCTTGTATTTTAGCTGCCTATTAGATATAAATATATAATAATCAGATAGGTAGCAGAGAATGATTGAACCCATACTACAGAATGTAAACTTACTGAATTTTACAATAGAATCCCCTGACCCTTAACTATACTTAATAAAGCTCATATGTGATGGGTTGGATCCTCTTCCCAAAAAACTATAAAAACATGTTTGCTAGATTTGGCTAAGTGCAAGATTTATCGAGTAAAATTTAAATTTTTATTTCTGATGTCCATGCTCTACTATTTTTCTGCATGTACAACATTTTCCTTATTCTTCAGCTGTGTTGTCACTTTCTTAAACTAGGACTCACCACGATCTGTAGAAAATGGGCAGTGTTGATATATGATTGCTCCCTATCCAGTTTATGTATTGCAGCTTATTTCATTTAATGTACTCTGTTAAAGGTACATTATTAGTTGCTTCTTTCAGTTAGTGTAGCCCTGCAGGTTTCTGCATCTCTCTAACATTAGCACTTTTGTTGTCTTTGCTCACTTGCCTCTGGGTTCTGGATGGTATGGGGAGAAAAATCTACCTTCTTTCCTTTTGATGGGACAAGTAACTTTTTGATTATGATTTGTTAAAGAAACCTGGATGCCGGCCGGGTGGGGTGGCTCACACCTGTAATCCCAGCACTTTGGGAGGCCGAGGCGGGCAGATCACGAGATCAGGAGATCGAGACCATCCTGGCTAACACAGTGAAATCCCATCTCTACTAAAAATGCAAAAAATTAGCCGGGTGTGGCGTCGGGTGCCTGTAGTCCCAGCTACTTGGGTGTCTGAGGCAGGAGAATGGCGTGAACCCGGGAGGCGGAGCTTGCAGTGAGCCGAGATCGCGCCACTGCACTCCAGCCTGGGTGACAGAGTGAGACTCTGTCTCAAAAAAAAAAAAAAAAAAAAAAGAAACCTGGATGCCAAGACATTGCCTCCTTATTTTATTGAAGAGTTCCAGGATGTTGTCGTTTAACACATGGATTTAGGATATTCTTGTTTTGCTGCCATTAGCAAATGCCATTTTTTTCCTGTTACAACTTCTAAAAAACGTCTGCTTCCCCTACCCTAAGTGTTCAGTTTTTATGATAATATTATATTAAATTTTCTAAACAACTGAGATAATTGTGGGGGTTGGGGACAGATAAAATTGAAATATTCTAAAATTTACCTTACTCTGCTTTTCTTTTTAACCTTGATATATGCCAGACTTTTACAGTTTATTATTTTAATATGTCATTTTTGATGCCAACAGATATGAACGATTTTCCAATCAAGGTTTTTCACTCCGACGTGTCCCAGGTAGGATCTGGCATATGAATCATATGTCTAAAAAGGAAACTCATGAAAGTATGTGTGCATGCTAGGGGGCTCATTTGTCTTTGGCAGAGACATTGCTGCTCCTGTTTCCTTAATTATTAAACAGATGGTGCCTACTGCCATTGACTAGCTGCCCAACTCATACTCCTGTGTGGTAGCACAATTCTGGACATCTGACAGAGAGAAGCTGTACCTTTACAGTTTCTCATATCTACTTATGTCATGATATTAATATCTGCCTCCTACTAGAGTAGGCTGCTTCCCATGAAGCTGTATAAAACTTAAGCCATCTTCTCCCCCTGTCCCCATAAATTAATTTTATCTCAAGGATCTCCTTTTGGCTTTTTTTATTGCTTCATGTCTACACACAAAATACAGTGGCATATTGAATCGATTATCTAAATGCTTTAGGCTGTAAATACACTTTAACCTGGAATGTCAAGATAATTAAGACAAAATTGGATTAAGATTATTATTAGTGAGGGCAAATTACATCTAAGATAGCCATGTTAAAAGTGGAGTATCATATTCTTGTTTTGGTTTTAAAAAGACAACCAGATCCCAAGGAACATCAATAGCGTTTAAGTCCATTGAATAGATATTGAATTATTTTTCATAATCTGCCAAAAAAAAGTTAGCTTGAAAATTTTTAGTTTCTCAAATGTCACACTGCTGCTGTACATGAACCTTTACTCATTAATAACTAAGGTCTTGATTTTTTTCATATGCTTTGTTCAAAGATATAGTATTTTGCAGCCATAGACAGTCTTCTAAGATCTCTCCTAGTGTTAACCCACCTATCCTCACCTCTCCCTTGAGGTTTTTCTTTATTAGAACTATCTGGGCTTCTAAACTTTGTTAACCTTTTTTGAGGATATGGTCACTTAGTCTCAATGTAATTTTACCTTCCACAGTCAAAAACTGTTGTGTAATACTCATAAACTGGATTTAAATGACTGCTGCCTCTCCTTCCTTTCTTTTTATATTATTGTGGTCTAGGTAAGGCTGATTCTTCCATCATTTGAACCAACAGGCCAGGCTTGGGTTCTCATAAAACAGACCTTCCAGCAGGAGCAACCAAAGGATTACAATGTCACCTGAAATTGGACTGCTGTTGTACCTGACTTGGGAGCATCTCTGAATAAGACAGAAGTGGCTGTCATTTTCAGGGACAGTAGAAAGTATGTTAGCTCTCATCTGCCAAGTAGGCAAACACAATCTTTTTTAATTTTTTTCCCTCCAACGTCCTAGGGAGTTCAGCCTCAGGACCAGCGGCAGCCCCCCACACCCCGGGGCTGCGGTGGGCTGGGCGGTGGATCAGCCTCAGCAGCCCCTGCTCCAGCCTGTAGGGTGAACCGGCAGCTTTCCCAGGAAAGGAGCAATCGAGCTGAGGGTAGCGCCTCCTCCGGAGGAGGGGGCGGGAGCTCGGCTGAGAAAGCTTTCCTAGGGAGTTGCCTTAAAGAAAGAAAGCGGAATTGTCGATCACTCCAGTTGCCAGTTTTATACAATTTTAAGCAGTCGTCTCCTCTCGTTTCCCCTTTGCAAAACTGCACATCGCCACCAACCTTGCATCAAAAAGAAGTGGGGAGGAAAAAAAAAAAAAAAAGCAAATTTCCTTCTCCCTTCTCACCTTCCCTTTCCTCTCACCCTCCCTTCCTCTCTTGCTCGCTCCTTCTCCCTCCCTCCCTTCTGCGGCTGCCGCTAGTCTCTCGGTCTGGCTCTCTCTCTCTGACGGGACTTAGCAACTTTTTATTTCTCAGCCCCTTTTCCATTTTTTTTTTCCATCCTTTGCCATGAATTGGATTGACAGAGGCGGGGGAGGCTTTGCTTTCTGCCCCAGGGAATGGCGATTCGCGTCCTGGGGCCGTGCTGGGGAGAATCGGCCGAGGAGAAAGAAAGAGTGATAGAAAAAGAGCTGCAGGAAGGAAGAGAAGGGAGACCTCCATCTGCTGCGGGCCCGGCGCGCTGCAGCGCAGCGCCGAGCTGCGCCTCGGAATGGCCCGGAGCCCGCCCCGCGCCCCATACTCTTCCAGCGTCAGCGTCTCCTGCGCGCGGGATGCATTGGGCAATTTTTGAAACCTGAAGTAGGAAGAGATCCCGGAGGATATAAATCGGAGGTGGGGGTAGAACAGATAATCTGTAAAAGATATTCAAAGAGAAAAGGGGAATCCTGATCGTTTCTGCCCGTGCTTGCTTTCAACTCCAGCGTGCTAGCTTTTAACTTGACGAAGTCTCATTGGAGCATCTAGCATTCTCCAGGAGTTATTCAAAAGCTGAAACTTTCCGTGGATTGTGGGCCTGGGGAGAAGGATTCTGAGGGTGGAATTGGGAAGAGTGAGTGTGTGTGTGTGTGTGTGTGTGCGTGCGCGCGCGCGCGCGCGCGTGTGGGTCGGGGCGGGGGCGTCGGGGGCCACTGGGAATTCGGTGAAGAGGGCACCCCATACCATGGCAGTGCCCGTCGACGCTGCACGAGTCAGGGACCAGCCCGTCCACAGTGGGGTGAGTCAAGCCCCCACGGCGGGCCGGGACTGCCACCATCGTGCAGAGCTCGCATCGCCGCGGGACTCAGGCTGCCGTGGCTGCTTGGGAGACCTAGTGCTGCAGCCGCTCCGGCGCTCTCGGAAACTTTCCTCCGCGCTGTGCGCGGGTTCCCTGTCCTTTCTGCTGGCGCTGCTGGTGAGGCTGGTCCGCGGGGAGGTCGGCTGTGGCCTGGAGCAGTGTAAGGAGGCGGCGGCGGAGGAGGAGGAGGAAGCAGCCCCGGGAGCAGAAGGGGGCGTCTTCCCGGGGCCTCGGGGAGGTGCTCCCGGGGGCGGCGCGCGGCTCAGCCCCTGGCTGCAGCCCTCAGCGCTGCTCTTCAGTCTCCTGTGTGCCTTCTTCTGGATGGGCTTGTACCTCCTGCGCGCCGGGGTGCGCCTGCCTCTGGCTGTCGCGCTGCTGGCCGCCTGCTGTGGGGGGGAAGCGCTCGTCCAGATTGGGCTGGGCGTCGGGGAGGATCACTTACTCTCGCTCCCAGCCGCGGGGGTGGTGCTCAGCTGCTTGGCCGCGGCGACATGGCTGGTGCTGAGGCTGAGGCTGGGCGTCCTCATGATCGCCTTGACTAGCGCGGTCAGGACCGTGTCCCTCATTTCCTTAGAGAGGTTCAAGGTCGCCTGGAGACCTTACCTGGCGTACTTGGCCGGCGTGCTGGGGATCCTCTTGGCCAGGTACGTGGAACAAATCTTGCCGCAGTCCGCGGAGGCGGCTCCAAGGGAGCATTTGGGGTCCCAGCTCATTGCTGGGACCAAGGAAGAGATCCCGGTGTTTAAGAAGAGGAGGCGGTCCAGCTCTGTCGTGTCCGCCGAGATGTCCGGCTGCAGCAGCAAGTCCCATCGGAGGACCTCCCTGCCCTGTATACCGAGGGAACAGGTAAGCACTGGCAACTCCTCTCTCGGCTCCTGGGGAAACTTAAAACACTTGGGAACCGGCGCAGAGTGGAGAGAATCCGAGCGCTGGCAACTTAAGGGAAGATAGCCTAGAAAAGTGGTCTAACTTCAGAATTAATAAGAAACTGGCAGGGTTTTTTTTTTTTTTTTTTTTTTTGTTCTCCCCCTCTCTTTCACACAATAGTTTTATAACGGGAACAACTGAAACACGATTGAGTAACAAAACTAGATGGCATGTGTAGGGGTCTTCCACAGCTGGGCCAACTTTTTAGATCTGCTACACCTGGTGTATGGCTTGCCTACTCTTTTCAGTACTCTTACGCTTTCCTTCCTTAGCAGAAATTTTAGAATTAAGTTTACTTTTTTTAGCAATAAGTGATTTTTTTTAACACACAGATTTCACTAGATTTCTACATTTTAAAAAGTAAAATGTCTTTTTAATGAAATGATATTAAACATTTATGAAAACCAGTAAAAAGATTCCAGAGCAAAGCAAGCTATGCTTGAAGGTGAGGAATTGATACACATTTTCTGGTTTTGCAGTGAGTTTTATTTGGAGAGACTGCAGCTGATGGTACCCAGTTTGTTTTTAAATATAATTTAGGGGCATGCATTATTACATGCTAGTATGTTTTGTATCACAAACTTCAACTTGGGGAATAATATGTCTAAACTTTGGAATTGTTCAAAATTGTCAACTGCGCTTTAGTGTCAACTAAAAACAAAACAGTTCTCTTTAGTATGTGCATACTTAAGTGGATATTTGTAAATTCAAATGGATTTATGTAGATTTTACAGGAAATACTAATTTGGGAGGCCATTTCTAAGATTGCTGGAGGTGTATATCTTCCCACAACGTGGGAGGAGGAGGAACCTGGGATTATAAAGTTGTAAATAAAACTTTAGTCACTTTTGGGGATGAGTCTCCTTATTATCATTAAATGACTTAAAACTATAGAACAGTTGCTCTAAAGGGCATAAAAGAACAAATCCCAATTTTAAATGCATACTGTGTCTAAAAAAGCATAATGAAGTGTATGCCTCCCTAGTTGAAGCAGATTTGTTCACCTCTCTGTCTGAAGTGGATTTGACACTTGATGGGGAGGAGGAGCTGGTGAGACACAGCAAGTGGAAATTTACACTTTTCCCTTTAAATTAATGCCTGCCTATGGTACTATTAGGACAACTTTAGGGAGCAAGAGAATATCCTAAGATAAAGTAAGCTTTTTCTTTTAAGGTTATTCTGTGGATAATCATTTGGGTATTTCTAAGAAATAGCAGTCACCATATGGTGTGGGTGGCTAGTTTGTTTCTGAAATGGAGTTGATTACACAGACCTATGGCTGTTTGACATTATTTAACAGAGTAGATGACAGCATCATTGTCTGTTTATTTTAAAACAAATGTATGTTTTTGCTTTTCGTTTAGATAAAACAAATACTTCTTGTGTTTAAGCTTACTTTAAGAGTGGAGGAGAAAGCAGGCCACTGACTGATACTTAGTTTTGGTAAAAATTTGGAAATTGTTAAAGTAAAGTAAGTTATCTATTTGAGGGTAAACTAACCATTTTGATTTCTTTTCACAGTTATAGGACAGAATGTCTTTTAAATGAAAACACCACAGCTTTAAGTATGTTCAGAATACACTATTCATTAACTTATAGGGCAATATGATGTGATTATTGCAAAATTCACAACCATAATTTCTAAGGAAAATCTGGGATTTAATCGTAACTTGATTCCAAATTGATATCATTCATCCTGTGGAATTTTTTTTTTATTTTATATTAACATTTATAAGTTAAGAAATTAAGGGTGGATAGAAGATAAGAAGGTGGTTAGGTAAATTAACCAGCAGCGTTCATTAACTCACAAATTTTTATTGGTTTTCTCTGGTTTAAATTGATAAATGGAGAATTTGAATTATCTGCAAAGTTATCAAAGTAAGCATTGCATATTTAATGTTTTGCTGATTAATGCTGTTGGAAAATGTAATTGCAATCTACTTCTGTAATTTTCTTTGGTCACTATTTTTTTTAAAGGCTGTGTTAATGAAGATTATTCTAAAGTGAGAAACTTTATGTCTTACGCTTGATGGAAAAACAAGAATACATTTAGCAGAAATTGAGATACTTGAAGTTTTAATGAGGGCATGGGTGAGTGTGTGCGTGCCACTGAAGACTGGTTTTTATATATATGACCCATTAAAAGTTGTTGCTGAGCATAGTTGTGGGGAGTGGGTGGAAACTAACACAGTGTACTATCTTATGAGATAGGACAGTATCTCATATACGTTAACCTTACTGTGTGAAAAGTTCAGGAGCTTACATAGTAAATGGCTTATCTGTTTTATCATAAGGAAACAAGCTTCTGATTAAGGGTGCAAAGTGTACCACTGTCATTTGCATACTTTGTGAAGTCAAACATCAAAATAATTATAAAATAAGTATGTAACACTCCCCTGAATATCATCTGTCTTTTTTCTGAAGGAATGTTTACTTTCAACTCAAGACAATTCTCAGAGGCAACAAGTGAATTTTAAATAGTCATTTAAGAACTTAAAAGCACAGTCTGTCAGAGTCCTCTTGAGAATTTATTTGCACTTTACTCATTGTGAGGCTTACCGGTGAGAGAATTTCATCATTTTCTTCTCTGTATGAATGGCAGTGGCTAGTTACTTATGAACTATCCCTTTTCAGTGACCCTCATTTCCAAAAGTGCAAAGAGAATATATGATAAAATTCTCATAAGAGAAACCAACTGACAGATACATTTTTCTCTCTCCCTCCCTTTTTTCCTTTCAAGAACCGTAAATCTATAGCACTGGTGTCTGTGAATGCAAGTGGGAATATCTTTATTCTCAGGAAAGAACAAAGTTTATAGTTCTTCAAAGCTTAAAGAACTATAAAGTTTGTTTGGCTTTTAGTTTAGTCCTGCCAACCCAGCGTCTGCAATACTGAGGCTGATTTTGTAGATGAGTGTGTCAAACTACTTTTTTGGTTGCCCGTGTTAAGAAGGCAAGTGTCTGTTAAGGTGTGTGTATCTTTTCTAAGTGGACTTTCGCATCCCAGAGCAGATAGGTCTCTCTCAAAGTACCACTGGGCCCTCGGCCCCGAACATGGGAATATACAGAGGTACCTAGACTTTCTTGGACTGTTAGATATTATGCATGATTAATATGTTATTTTTCAATGTAAAATTTTAATTTTGCAATTTTTTGCTTTTGGAAATTGTATTTGAAGGGGTGTCTCTCCATTCTCTTTATAAATAAAGAACTATAATTGGCTGCTCATTCCTCTCTAATTACTGAGACCACCTTACGCATTCACTTTTCAAAGATTTCAAACCAATGCAATTTTATTTTAGTTACCTGTTAAGAAAAATTTTATATTTTTACCTACGGTTTCAGATAAACACAAAGGCATATGACTGTTACATTAATGCATCTCTACCACTTAATGATGACATTTTTTGTGATGGATACAACATCATCCATTTTGATCTTAGTTATTAAAAGAAGAGTAAAGTTTTTCAGCACTGATGTGAGAAAGACACTTTTAGGAGAGAAAGCAAACAACAGCAAAGCAAAAATAGGAGAAATGGGTATGGTGTTTGATGGTAGGCACTGGATGGGAGGCACTGTTATTCTTTGACAAAAAAACTTGCTTATTCTCAAAATGTAGAATACATTGTTTAAATTCCTAAATGCCTTTCAGTATGAACATATTGCTCAAATTGAGTAAGCTTCAGAAATAATCATGGACTTTTAATTAAATTGTAACTTCTGCATTTCAGTAGTGTTACTCAGTTTATGGTGATTCAACGAGCAATACTGATTACTTATGACTTGGTGACAGAATTAAAATTAATTAATGTCAATTTCTGAAATACTGAAAAGGGAAAACAAGATTTTCTTATCCCTCGGGAAAGGTGAAGGAAAAGAATTTTTTTGTGTGTGGGGGACAAAAATTGTGATTTTACTTTGTGAATACAGATATTTAAAGCATACTGAAAAACTTTTTTAAGTGACATAAATAGTCAGTGAATCTATATAAATTTACAGAGGCTGGAAGGAGTGAACACAGTAATTTTACTCTTTCTGCATTGAGTCGAAAGTGTAAAAAGTTAAAACTGTAGAACTGAAAGAAATGCTGTGTATGCTGGGCTGTCATGTTAATTAAATAAACAACCAGAACAGTGACTCTGTGTATGAAATACATTTTGAAAAGCCTTGGGGGAGGGGGTGCAGGCAGGCAAGGGTGAGTGACACTGGCATGAAAAAACATTCATTCTATCTGCAGTGACATTTGTGTGAATTTGTTGTAGTCTATTAGGAAATTCAGCTCTGAGAAATAATCTCTTCAGAGTGCTAGTTGAATAAAGGCTTTACAAATTCAATTTTACTTCTAAGCAAGTTATCATTCTGTCAAAGTAGGATGTTTATAAACCTCAAAATTAGAAGTATGCCTATATATTTTGAGATTTTCCCATTAATATGGTTTGTGTCAGTCAGCCCAGTAGAGTCAATGTCGACTTCATTGAAAGCGTGTGTTATTTCATCTATCAAAAGAAAGAGTTTATTTTGGGATTAGGATGGGAGTTGTATTTTTGAGAAAGAGTTATTGTTGTGAGTTGTACTGTCCTGGATGTGTGAAGATAATCAATGCAGCTATTGTATCATGCTTTTGCATTGGGTGATGGCGAAATGTCTTATGCTCCCGGAAGTGATGCATAACCCTACATCACTTTGTTATGGTTTATGGTGAATTGTTTACTTGGCTGCCATGTGTCTCCTCTTCATTGGAATCTTCCTGCTCCATTTCTGTGTGGTGTTTATGTCTTCTAAAAAAACTCCCTCAAATTGAGATTAAAAAACTGTATGCTTATATTCCGCATTCATGTGTTTAATGAACCTCTGTGAAATAATTCTAAAGACCCTCAGAAAGTCCAGTCTCCTATTCTTGTACCTAAAGATGTGTTCCATTAGTGTTCAAATGAAGATAATTCCTTTATATAGAAACTGGAATCCTTTTGGTAATTACCTATATATACTTTCACGATAGGTAGTATTTTTTTATGAAAGGAGTTTTTTTTTTTTTTTTTTAGTAAGGCTACTATGGAATTGTTTTAACTTTGAATTGCGAATGTATGTTTGTGCTGTTATTGATATAAAATATACAGATTTCATTACTGAAAAAAAAGTCTAGCAGATGCGCCTGAGTTGTAGTTTAGAGGAAGATGTGTTGTATAACAATTGTAAAAAATATTAGTTGGCCATACCTGTTCATTGTGAATGTACACCAGTGTTTTAAAAGAAGATGCTACCTGTAGCTAATGTTACCCGTTATCCATGAAGGCCTTTGATCAATCAACCTACCAGGTCTCAAATCAACACATTTTATCTGTGCATTAGTCCTCGTGCTAAAAATGATACAAATAATACACAGAGAGATGTGACACAGCATTTGTCTCCCCAAAGTTTACAGCCTAGTGAGAGTAATGAGACATGAACATAAGAAAAAGGGAAGTCACAGTGAAATCTTAGATAATGGAGAAATGCGTATAATAACTTAGAGCAGGTTTTTAACCTGGCTTCAGGACTCATTCATCTCTGCTCTGAAATTATATGCAAAACTTCATTTATTCATTCTTACGAGCAAAAAGTCTTTGTGTCATAGGTTTTCAGAAGGTCCTCAACACATACATGGTTAAACATCAATGGTTTAGATTTTAAACAACTTTACATTTTGAAGACATGGAGAATATTTTGGAAAATGGAAATTAGTTTGGTGTACCTCTACAGTCTGATCTGAAACAAAGGTAAAATATTGTTAGATTTAGGACACGTTACACTTCAAAATAGTACACTGATTGTATTAATGTCGAGTTAGTTTATGACTGTAAACAGCTGGTTGCACTGATATTTTAAATGCTTAATTCTGAAAAGGCTGTAATTAGTAGACTAGAATTATTCTGATTTTAGAGAGAAGGAAACTGAGAGTTAGCTAAATGTGTGAAGATAGCCCAAGGCAAGATGGCTTTTGTCCATTTCCTCTTTGACTTGACTATGCTACTGGGGAAACAGAGTAGGAAAGGAGTCAGGCTGGTGACTTTAAGCCTAGGTATTATTTGTAATTTTTCACATGAAGCCAACTGTAAATTCTCATTCAGTATTAAAAGATTGAGTCATCAGATTGAGTGTCAGATGTGTAAATAACACAAAACTTGTTCAGCCCTTACAATGAATTTTCTTGTAATCAGATAATACCAGGGACCCTATGGAATGAATTATTCTTGACTTCGTCGAATAAATAAATACCAGTTGCACTGAAAAGTCTAACTTTGTGGAGTCTTATCAAACAAAAGTATTTAGCAGTGGCTGAAATATTGAATATTTTTATTTTAGATTTTCAATATGTTGATTTTTGTATGTTCAGGATTTCAAAATTCCAGGCAAAACGTAATCTGCAAATCGGTAAGGCATTTCTTCATTAGCAAAAACAGCTGGTAATTTTTTTCACCTGTTATTTTGCAGCGTTTCCTTAGAATTTCATTAAAATATAAGTAAATAGGATATAATATCAGAGGAGGTCATGAAGAACATTACCATTTCGAAGATGGAAAGCTATTTGTGAAGAGTCACAAACTAAGCAATGTCTGTGTTTTTTATCTGATTAGAACTATCATTTCTTATTTAGGAATCTGTGAATGATTATTAAAGCTTTCAAGGATAACCAGTCTTGCTAACAATAGTAATAACATTAGTTTAAGGGTACTCATGTTCTTTCATCCTGAGAAGATGACTGATTATAAGGGGCACGTGTTGTTTGCTGAGGTGTGTGTATGTACATGTGCATGTGTGTACCTGTGTGTGCATGTATGATTTGTGTGTGTGCGTGTGTGATTTTCCCCTGGCAGAAAATTGCTTTGGTTGTATCAATTTAGTGAAGAAACAGTGTCACCCAGTGGCTTTGATGAAAACAGTCCTATAAACATTATAGATAAGCACTGTCCAATAGAGATGCAACACAAGCCATACATTTGATTTTACATTTTCTAGAGGCCATACACACCCAAGAAACGGGTGAAATGAATTATAATAATATTTAACCAGCATAGCATGTCAAGATGTAATCAGTATAAAAAAAATGAAATATTTTGCATTCTGTTTCTTTGTGAGTCTAAATATCTTGTGTGTGTTTTACACTTAAAGCACATTTCAGTTTGGCCTAGCCCCATTTCAAGTATTAAATAGACACGGGGGCTAATGGCTACCATATTGGGCAGTGCAGCTCTATATTTTTAAAGATTTGTAATATTTGAGATACTAATGTCACCTCTTCAGTTATAATGAAAAATCTTTGTAGATTTAATAACAATATACAGTCTTTACAATTATATCTGTAATCTTGATAGCTCAGTTTTGTACCACTCTAATAGTTGCCAAGTCTATCTCCCCTTTTTTCTTCATTTCTCATTATTGCATTTGTTTTAAAATATGATTATTTTCATTGGGGAGGGAGATTTAGCAGAGTTCCTTAATAAAAGACCTTTATGTTAACCTGATTTATAACACAGTATCAATATTTCCAGTTAATTATGAATTTGCCTTTAGGAGTTTGGTATGTCACAAGCATTGCTTATGGATACACTGTAAACACAACACACGTTCATGATGATTAGTCTATAATTGGGTTATCTAATGTCTCTTTAGAAATGAAAGTGCTCATGTTTGTAGTGCAGGTCATTATCTTTGTAATTTAGGAAACTAAAAGTCACAAACCTGCTCATCGCTTTAATGGATGAAAATTGTAACAGTGTCTGTAAAGGGCTGATGACTTTTCACTATTGCTTATATAAATACCACTTTCATGGAAACACAATGAAAATGGTTCATTTTGTGTATAGAGTGGATTGGAGATTTTGATAGTGTGGAATTTTTAAACTAGGAGTTGAGATTAGGTGACTTTTGGAGCCATTTTCTGAGTTCTCTCTGGTTTGCAATTTCAAACTGATTTCAGATGAAAAAGTCTGGAAATGTTTAATATCATATCCTCTCCATCACCTTTCCTGACTCTATGAATTCATTAACAGTAGCCATAATTCCAAAGCTACATCAAGAATAAAGGGAAAATTTTATATGGCATTTTACTTTATATGTAGATATATAGATTAACTTTTTAAAAGACATTTATTTTGTGTATAATGTTTATATCTGTGTGTGATACTCTCAGTGCTTAGGACAAGGTATATTATTTATTTTTACACTGCAGATTAAGTATAGATAGATTTTTTGTCATAGATACATAGATTTTCACTTACTAGGAATTCTAAAAAGATCAAAAGGCAATAGAATCATGGTATACAAAGAAGCACATTTGGATAAAATGAAATAATGTGGACACTGGCTCACTCCTGATAAAGTTCACTTAATTTAGACTTCTTGAAGAAGCTAGCTGAAGAATGAAATGTCATTGTAACACACATCTGTTACTTGAAAGAGTTTATACCTGAATGTAACTAGTTACTGTTAGCTCTGGTCAATTTTGAAGTTGATTTAAATTAATATAGAGGATGTTCCAGTACTTTTTTTTTTGGTCAGTCTTTTTCTGTTCTCCAACTCTATCTACATATACATTTTATTTCATTTCATTTCATTTTCTTTTTATCTAATAGATTATTCTCCCTCAGAATGTGTTTCAAATTTTAAGGAATGCCATTCTGTCTCTCCCAGTACCTTGTTAGAATATTGAAATAATTTTATGCAAGAATCTTGTGGTTTTGGTTTAATAGGATTTTAGTAAAAATTTTCCATCTTGTGAAGTAAGTTTAAATAACTGAATATTTATGCTATGTCTGTGGCAAGTGTTTCCTTCTCTCCAGGTATAAACCACTTAAAGAGACCTAATGGAAGTTTGAAGTCATAGAGATATTATTCAGTGGGGAATGTTTAATTTTGTGGCAACTGCTATACTGCTATGTGGAATCAGCATCCTTAGCCCATTTTTAAGCTGGCATGAACACAAATAAATGAAATAGTTTTTATTTTTTATCGTATTTTAGAGATCCACTTCAGAAATGCTCTTTAGCAAGCAGTGTTTGTCCTCGTGGTATGAAACATCCCCTTGTTTGGGAGTTATTATTTCGGGGTCCAGCCTCAGCAGCAGTCCCTCAGAAAGTCTGGAAGGGAGAGAGCCTGCTGAACTGCTTATGCTGTATTGAGAATTTGCTTTCTAGTCTCAGGAACTAAGGAAGTCAGATTCAGATTAAGACAGTTTTTATTATAAAAGGAATCAAATTTTTGTAGCTCCCTTTTCTCAACCATCAGCATTTCATTTAGAAAATTCTGGCCCAGTGTTTTGCTTATTGTAAGTGCTGGCTGGATGGTGGGAAAAATGGGTGAAAAAGAAGTGAGACTTTTAACTTGAAATATTTGTCTTCCCATTCTCCTGAGATTGAGGTGGTGACTTAATTGATTTAGGGAAATTTCTATGGAAAGAAGAGAAGAAATAGACTATCAACAAACCTATACATTTTCATTTTTAATGTGATGTTTACATTTTGTTTACTTAAAAAAATACTTTCTTGCATATGTTACATAAGGAGCTGTGCCCTTACTGGTAGGAAATCTCATGTTCAGCATGAGTCTTAGATAATTATTTTTAGTTCACTCTCAACTGAAAATAACCAAAGCTACCACCAAGATCATTGTAGTATAAAACTTTGAAAGATTTCTGAAATTAGGGTTCATCTTTTAGAAAAATAAAATATCAAGTGTATTTCACATTCAACTAATACACCGAGAGAGAACAAACTCTGTCTTTATTTTCTTCCATTCCATCCCACAGGGCTCTGACAGGTGCTCTTCCGCTATCACCTTTTTTACACTCTAGTAGTCTGCATTCTTGTTGGAGGTCCTTACTGAATAGCTGTGTTTTGTGAAAAGTCTCATGTAAAGCAAATGCCATCTCTTTAGCTTTTAATTGTGATCAATTACAAAACAAAGTTTGAGATGGTTGCTTCCAGAGATGACATTGTGAAATTGACTTTTTAAAAATGTCATCCAACTGCAGTGCTAGTTCCATCATGTGGAATGATCTAGAAATTTGGTAGCCTAATTTCAGAGTCAAGTTGAACTGAAAAATCAGAAGCTTATAGGGTTTTATGGAATAATAAATTTAGCTTTTCAGTAATTTTTCTTTGGTCCACCTAGTTTTTAATAGAACTTGACTTGTGAAAATCGAACAATTTAAGTTAGATAAGAATGTTTGTTGCTGTAGTTTTAATACTTAGAGGAGGTACAGTATTGTCATATCCTCTCACTGAAATCAGAGACATATCTTTTGAGTATGTTAGGCAGATGATCATGACATTAGATGAACTAGGAATACAATGTTTAGGAAAAAAGTGATTTCCAACCTTATGGTGTCAAGTTTCTTTTTATCTGTAGATGTCAAGTGTTCTCACAGGCAGACTTTTTAGAGTTTGCTATCACTGACAGCTTCCAGAGTTTGAGAGTTTTTTGAATATACTATTTTTAAAAATCTCAATATGGTTTTTATTTGAAAAAATATATTACTAACTGAGACATTCATTATAAATTAAACTGAAATAAAATATAATGAAGCTATTTGTGAGTTTAAATTTTGTAAAACATTTTAGAAGCAAAATCATTTGTTTGCATTTTGAGACAAGGAGCTGTGTGTATCATCTTGAATCGTGTCTGTTTTTATTCCTAGGGATTGTTTTTCCTATAATTGGAGTTGTTTTTTGCTAGATAAGTAGGATCTAAATTACAGCATAGTTATTAAGGCAATAGCCTCATTTTGTCCACTTCTCGTCATTCCTTTTTACTTAAATAACAATTAGATTTACTCATCTTAACCCCTTTACAGAACTACAGCTAGAGCTTTTAAGTGTTTTAGGTGGAACTTCCTTAAGCATTTAACCAGTCCTAATAAAAAGTGTGAGAATTAGCTTGGGAATGTTGGATACATATATAACTAAACACCGATTAAGTAAGTTATCTAAAAAATAAAGTGACATTCAGATGTGAAAACCATCATAAAAATGAGTGCCAAAAACTAATGGTAGTATTTTTGTTTGTGCAGAAAGAAGACTAGATCAAAATCAAATGAATAATTCCTCAGCTTTCAAAAAATATTTTATGGTCTTTTGAGGACATAATATTAGTTCATGTAAAAACTAGAACCCTATATGCTTTGAAAAGAGGAGAAGACACTGAGAAAGACACTCTTGGAAGCTGGGGGAGAAATCCAGTCATGCATTGCCTCAAGATCTGTCTTTAGACCAAAACCACTCAGGGGATGATGGTCTGTGTAAGAGATCCTAATGCTATTCACAAACTCTCCTGACACTCATTAGTTTCCAAGACATTGATTCTTATTCTTTAACTTTTTAGCACATTTATCATTTTTACTTATACATATATGCTAATAGCAATCTTAGGTGAACTTTTACCTCTTATATGACCAGAATTAATTAAAAATGTCAGCAAGTTTTTTATTTAAAAATCTCAGAACTTTCTCCATTTTACACTGAATATTTGCTACATTGTAAGCATTTCAGTATGACTAGATTCTTCTTTTGTTCTAACTTCTCCCCTGTTGATAATTATTCTTATATAACTATAATGCCATGTTAATCAAACTATTGTTTATGAATTATAACAGTAAATGCCTCTGGTTAATAGATTAATCAACCTGCCTTAGATGCTTTGGAAGTCTGTGAGGACATTGCTTAATTTCACCTACATGTAATTACATATCATTTGACACCCTCTAAATTGAGCTGTTTATTGTAGTTCTCAAAATTTACTGTGAATAAAAATTATTCGGGAAAACTTTTGAAATTCAGACCTTTCAATACTGGATTATAGATCCTGTAGCCCTCCAGATACTCTGACTCAGTTCAGTGTAGAGGGGGTCCAGAAATCTGCAGTTTTAAGGAATACCCCAGTTGCTTCTGTTGAGAATCACAGGACTATAAATCTCTGTCTACTGAAACTGTACAGGAAGTTCTGGCTTTGGCAGTCCAATTCAACAACTAGTTTAAAAGTGCTTGGCTCAGACAAGAAGGGTCAGTATCATGGGGAAAAACTATACACAAACACTATAGTTTATGAACTTACCACGTTCATGAATGTTTCACTTTGATTTCATTTCTTTGAAGTTCAGAAAACTTAATGATACCTCAAAGAAGTTTTTTTGATCACCCT
Organism: Piliocolobus tephrosceles; assembly: GCF_002776525.5. Taxonomy (NCBI): domain Eukaryota; kingdom Metazoa; phylum Chordata; class Mammalia; order Primates; family Cercopithecidae; genus Piliocolobus; species Piliocolobus tephrosceles. The sequence continues at coordinate 20,530,686 of NC_045443.1, forward strand.
GGATATCAATTTCCTCATCTGTAAAGTAGGAATAAGAATGTCAGCTTCACTGCGTATTTCATATGGCTGTTATAAAGGCTAAAACCAAATAAATAGCTACACAAATGTTAAATAGAAAGAATGTACGCACTCTCTGGACTGACACAGACCAAAGCTTGTATTATATACCAGTTTCTTAAACTTTCGAAACTTTAGTACCCTGTTATACCATAAGAATAATGTAACTGATTTCTTAAGGTTGCGAAGGTCAAATTAATGAAATGATAGACAGAGGTTCTTGTAAAACATTGTGCACAGCTGAACGTGAATAATACATATTCTTGCCCATTAGGGCCAGGTCATTGAAGGTTATAGGCTAAATTTCAGAAAGCACTATGTAAAACAATGCAAACAAATTTGCATTTGATTACAAAAACTCACAAGTCTTAACAAAATATGCAAATTTAATGGAAGTTAATTAGAACGGTATTAGGGAGTTACATTGTAAGCAAAACCACTGCCAAGTGAGGTGTCCTAGGAACCAGATAATGTAACAATAGGAGAGAGATCTGACAGGGACTTCAGATGCTTCAGGTGCTTCATTGAAAAAGACTTACGAGAGATATTTAAGAAAATTAATGGAGTCCTTGAATGTCTTTGTAAAAATGATGCTTTTGAGGGTCAGTTTTGTCGTGTGTCCTATAACCCCAAGTAGAGAAACTCAATTCGTGCTTTAAATTTGCTCTGTACTCTATCTGCCATTATAACCTATATTTTATCTTGAAAAACAAAATGATTTTCAAAAATTTTAGTTTCATTTTTCATGGTAAAATTTCAGTCATGCCCATTCTTTTTCTCATTATATACCAGTAGTGCCATTATTCTCAAATGACAGGGACTTGCTGCTTATTAACTGTATAATACAGCTAAGCCCTGGCTCAGCTGTGGCCCTCAGTGGAAGGTAGTGAGTGTTTATTTTATCACATAAAAATATTTCTCAGGATGCTGTCTCTTTTACCGGCTTCCACAGGGCTTTACTCTAGGCCTTAACCCGCAGACCACTCTTCTTCCAGATTTTTCCACTTATTGAATGATCTTTCAGTCTAGTCTGAGGTAGTTATTTTGGTTTGGCCCTAGGAGCAGCAGGAGTCTTGTGGAGTCTCAGGCTACTCCTATTGGTTTCAGTTTATAAATTCTGCCTAGAGTGGTCATCTCTTTCCTAACTTGGTTACAGACAGTCCATGGATTTCCACTTTTGTGATAGAAGATGGGAAAAGGTGAGGAGGAGAGGACAGCAGATCACATAGGCCATGAGGGGTCATTGCAAGACTTGTTCTGAGGCAGATGGGATACCATCAAATGATTTTGAGTAAAGAAAGGATGTTACCAGCCTTATGTTGAATAGGATGTCTCATACTCTCTGCGTAGAGTGAGAATAGGTGTTATGATATAAGAAGGTAACCAATTAAGATTGTTATAATAATCCAGAGATGATTGGGAGTTGGACCAAAATGATAATGTCAGGGGCAGATTTTAAATATACGTTGAAATCAGTACTGCCAAGTTGGGTATTGACTGGCTGATATTTCCTTTGAGGATAGACAGAGAGTTCCTTTAATATTTTCTCTTATTTTAGGGACCAAATAATAAAGGAATATTTATCGTTATTTCTTGCTTTAAAAAGATCTGATTGGGTTGACATTTTTTTTTCTTCTAATTTTATCTTCTGCCTACACCTTCCAGAAGATGTGCAAACTGGAGACCTGACATTCAGGAAGGTCATGAAATCTGCTTACATGGAAATAAATTCTAATCAAGCATCTCAAACTCTTCACAAGTTTTTCAGTTTGTTAGGATGCTATAACGTTTTGTGTAATAAAAGTTGGTTTTGAAATTTTATTTTGATATAAATGTCTTTATATTTTAAAATCCATCTTAACAAGGTGAAATTTTAATAAATTTGTGTCATTCACATGCTCTTCATTTTAAAGAGATGTATTTGCAGCTGATAGTCCTCATATCTTTTTTAAAAATTTTAATTTAATTTAATTTTAAAGTTCCAGAATACACGTGCAGGATGTACAGGTTTGCTACATAGGTAAACATATACCATGGTGCTTTGCTGCATCTATCAACCTGTCACCTAAGCATTAGTCCAGCATGCATTAGCTGTTTATCCTGCTTATTTTCACCCTGTCACCCCACCTGACAGACTCCACTGTGTTGTTCCCCTCCCCATGTCCATGTGTTATCATTGTTCAGCTCCCACTTATAAGTGACAACATGTGGTGTTTGGTTTTCTGTTTCTGCTTTAGTTTGCTAAGAATAATGGCTTCCAGCTCCATCTGTGTCCCTGCAAAGGAGATGACCTCATTCCTCTGTATGGCTGCATAGTATTCCATGGTGTATATATACCAAATTTTCTTTATCTAATCTATCATTGATGGGCATTTGAGTTGATTCCATGTCTTTGCTATTGTGAACAGTACTGCAATAAACATGCATGCACATATCTTTATAACAGAATGACTCATATTCCTTTGGGTATATTCCCAGTAATGGGATTGCTGAGTAAAATGCTATTTCTGGTTCTAGGTCTTTGAGGAATCACCACACTGTCTTCCACAATGGTTGAGCTAATTTACATTCCCACCACCAGTGTAAAGGCATTGTTATTTCTCCACAGCCTCACCAGCACCTGTTGTTTCTTGACTTTTTAATAATAATTGCCATTTTGACTGGCATGTGATGGTATTTCAATGTGGTTTTGATTTGCATTTCTCTAATGATCAGTGATGTTCAGCTTTTTTTTCATATGTTTGTTGGCCACATAAATGTCTTCTTTCGAGAAGTGTCTGTTTATGGCCTTTGTCCATTTTTTAATGGGGTTGGGGTTGTTTTTTTGTTTTTTCTTCTTTCTTTTTTTCTGGTAGAGTTGGTGTTTCACCATGTTGGCCAGACTGGTCTCCGTCTTCTGACCTCAAGTGATCCGCCTGCCTCGGCCTCCCAAAGTGTGGAATTATAAGTGAGAGCCACTGCGCCTGGCCTTTTTCTTGTAAATTTGAGTTCCTTGTAGATTCTGATTAGACCTTTGTCAGATGAATAGATTGCAAACTTTTTTCTCCCATTCTGTAGGTTGTTTGTTCACTTTAATGATAATTTGTTTTGCTCTGCAGAATTTCTTTAATTAGATCCATTTCTCAATTTTTGCTTTTGTTGCAATTGCTTTTGATGTTTTTGTCATGAAATCTTTGCCCATGCCTATGTCCTGAATGATATTGTCTAGATTTTCTTCTAGGGTTTTTATAGTTTTTGGCTTTGAATTTAAGTCTTTAATATATCTTGAGTTAATTTTTATATAAGGTATAAGGAAGGGGTCCAGTTTCAATTTTCTGCGTATGGCTAGCCAGTTCTTCCAGCACCATGTATTAAATAGGGAATCCTTTGCCCATTGTTTGTTTTTGTCAGGTTTGTTGAAGATCAGATGGTTGTAGATGTGCAGTCATATTTCTGAGTTCTGTATTCTGTTGAATTGGTCTATGTGTCTGTTTTTGTACCAGTACCATGCTGAGTTGGTTACTATGGCCTTGTAGTATAGTTTGAAGTCAGGTAGCATAATGCCTGTAGCTTTGTTCTTTTTGCTTAGGATTGTCTTGGCTGTGTGGGCTCCTTTTTTGGTTTCATATGAATTTTAAAGTAGCTTTTTCTAATTCTGTGAAGATTGTCAATGATAGTTTAATTGGAATAGCTTTAAATCTATACATTACTTTGGGCAGTATGGCCAGTTTCACAATATTGATTCTCCCTATCTATGAGCATAGAATGTTTTTCCATTTGTTTGTGTCCTCTCTGATTCTTTGGATGCTCTAAATATCTTAAGCTCTAGTATAGCAAAAACATGAGACTTTCAAAGAAAATTCAAGGTTTTCTCTATTAGTCTTTGAATAGTCTGACAAATCCCATTTCCATCAAAGACATATTGCCAATACATCCCAGGTCGTTTTATAGAGGAAATACTTCTATTTTGTTTTCGTATTAACTCAGACCATCTGTTGACCTACAGAGCACTTCAGTGATAGATGCTATATAAATATTTAAATTATGATAGCTGATTGCTCTGTAAGTTTAGAGTTTGCTGATTCTATATTGTGGTTAATTTCTGATTATGAAGCATTTTTACATACTGCTTAGGAACAACAAAAGATAAGATATTTTAAAATGTGTGAAATGAAGAGTTTTTAAATCACATGGGAAAATACTTTTGATGACTGGAAAGTGAAATCATGAAACAAAATTGAGGATAGGCCAAATTCATAGCAGAAAGGAAACTTGTCAAGATGTTCATTCTTGTTTATGTGGGAGAATAATGGGTTATTTTTACGTACTTTTATATCCTTTTTCTGTATTTTATAAGTTTTCAAGCCTTCACACGTATTTTACAATCAGAAAAACAAAGCTTTATAAAGAAATGTAGTCCTTTGACATTGTTCCTTTGGATATGTTCACAGAATATTTACTTGGGCCATTGCCTTAGTGGTTGTTTGGGTTGGAGACATGGAAATTGCACCTCCAGGTGCTTTTAGGAATGGTAATGCATGATATTCAATACTGTGTAGAACACCCTTGGAAGTAAAATCCTTTGCATTCCTAATTTTTGACCCAGACGGCTGGACAGGCTTAAAATTTCTTATAAGATTGGAGATCCTACTGGTACCTGATCCTCCAAGGTAGATCCCTGAAATTTTAGATCAGCCTGCAGACAATTTTTGTAACTTTACCTGAAGGCAGAGTTTTATGAAAATATATACACCCACGTATATGTACATATATACCGAAATGTGTTTCAGTTTTTACAAAGGCTTTTTGGTGTCTTTTTGTTTTAGGGGTGGCAACAAAACTCTGCCACCACAACTGATACATTGAGATGAACATGAAAACAAATGTTATTCTGCTAAGGAGAGAAAATTCCTTACAAAACATGTAGAAGAGAGTATTGTACTACCTCACTGATTACCAGGCCAATAAGGTTACAAATAAACATCAGGTTCATAATGATTATTGTTTAAAGTAATGAGCATGTTTTCTAAAAATGAGTTATTTCTGTATTTTGTTGTTTTCATGTATTTGAGTTACATACACTGTATATAGTATTGATTAACTTCAGTTTTGCTTCTTAGGATTTTGCTGAGTATTCCCTGCATTTCCTGCATAAGACTAAAGAACTTTATACATTTCCATTTGCTATTGCTTGTTCGAATAAATGAATACAGAAAGAAAGCAATGTGTACATAATATTTTTTTAAAATGCTGCCACATCTAGGATTATTAAAATGCTTTTTCATTTGGAGAGCTGTACAATTTTGCAGAAATAAATTTGAGAATATTAAAACAGTTTCTATAACTACTTAGAAAAATAGAGAGTGTGCTCTCACTTAACCAAGAAAAAAAATCTTTCTAGAAGAAAATATGATAGAATCAGAGAATATAAACAGAAAAATCACTTTTACTCAATCAATCATTCCACCCAGTTTTTACTGTTCTGTTGAAGAAGAGTTAGCAGGATAGTACTAGCTGATCATGCTTGCGATGGTTGAGTTAAGGTGACAGAGGTTGGTAGCCATTTCCTTCCTCTCTCTCTCTATGTGTGTGTGAGGAGGAAAGGGGGCAATCAGGACTGAAGTCAGCGTTTGGGTGGAATCCAGATCTCAGTCTTGCAGGTCAGAGATGCAATTTTTCCATAAAACTAGAGGTTATCCACTGTGGAGGCACACTAATAATAAAACTATATCTCATCAATCAGAATGTCAGGTTATTAATGGACACAGGAATTTAACTGTAAGGAAGACCAGAGTGCCAGTACTTACTAGTCAGTGCTTCTTGTTTTTAGTGGGAAAGTCACCTTTAGCATGGTTGGCTCCTAGACTGCAGCTGGGGATCTCTGGCTTGTGGGAATTCTCCTTGGAAAACTTACACTGTTTGCGTTTTTTATTCCAGAACGTTTGAAGTGTGCCCACAACATCCCAGAAAGTGTGGGGATTGCTGGGGGAAGATTCCAAAATGAACCACCCTTGTACCCTCCCTGAGTAAAGATATTACAGTAACCAATGACTGTAGTGCCAAGGGATAAATGCTTTGAAAAACAGAAAGTCATGAGAACTTTGCCCTCCAGAAAGGTCATAGCTAAATTTAATGCTCAAATACCATCACCCTCTTAACATGGATTTCTGGTAAAGTTCTGTCTTCCTGTCTTTTCTGACTTTTCCTTTTGATTTATGTTTAACTTTCTCATGTGTTTATGTTAGTAGTAAGCCAACTGTAATCAATTTTAGTACAACATAAAGAATGTATCTAAAATAGAAAAAAAAAAAACCTAGGGTATTTGTAAAAGAATATTTCTATATATTTCCTCTGTGGGCATAAGGCCCAGAGGATATGAGGTAGGGAAGGATTAAGATGTGTTGTAGAGCTGGACACCAGGTGTAGAGTGCGTACTGGGTTGTGGAAAAGACATGTGGAACCGATCGTCCTGCTTTTGTACTGAGGAGTAGAGGTGGGATGGTGGGAAATTTTAAGAGGTACGATAAGGGGATGTGGAGCCGGTATCGAGGGCAGGCGGGATGAAAACTTGAGTGTTTTAAGATCAGGTTGAGAAATTTGATATTTTATGTGTACCAAGCATTATATTTTTTAACCTAAGAGTGATGTGAACAGTTTAAACATAATTATACTAGCAGTGGATTAGGTGGGGACCCAAATGGACACAAGGAGGCATTTAAGAGGTATTGTGAAAGTCCTGGGTAGAGACATTGAAAATTCATTAAGATACTAGTGGTGGGCAGGAAAGATGATTTAAGAAAAAAAACAGACAAAAAACTGCAGTTGGGAGGATTAGCCTGTGATTGATAGTGGAAGGTGTTAACAAAGGGCATTAACACCCCTTAAAATTGTGAACCTGACAAACTAGAAAGATAGTGGTGCTGGTCACTGAGGAAGAAAAGCATCAGATCAGTTTTTGTTTATTTTAGTTTCGGGATGAAGGAGGGAAGATGATGTGTTTGGTTTGGACATATTCAGTGTATGCTGCTTTTCTACCTCATGTGACCTTGTCGGCTTGAAGCTGCTCAATTTTCTTAGTTCACACAAAATATTTTAATACCACAGCCACGTTAGTTCACCATATTTTCCTGATTAGTATGTACATGGTTTTTAGAACTGAAGCTTCTTGTGCCCAGCCTATCACTACAAACACAGAAAGGTTGTAGGCTTTGGATATTTTAATTTGTGCAAAGACTATCACCCTATTTAAGATTAGATGTTAAGCACAGCCCTGAATCTTACAGGGCAGATGACTTTTTACTCTTGGTGCTGAATCCTACTGATGAAAGATATTACTGAGTCAGTACAGACTTCAACTTCTGTGTAACCCTCTAACGATCCCCAGGGCAATATACTGTTGTAACCTTTGATCACACTTAAAAAGTACATGGGCAAGGTTCTTATCCTTGAGCAGATGAGTGCTTTTCATATGACTAGTTAAAAGCTTACTTTATCAGTAGAGACAATCTAGGCTGTCGAGAGAAGTTAACCTTGTAAAATTATCAGGTTGAGTTCCACTTTGATGTTTTTCTTGGGTTATCCTAGATGCTTACTATGGTTTGCCTTTTGTATAGTTAATATTTGTATGTATAAATTAGGCTACATTCAAAATATATATAAATATATAATATGTATATTATATATAATATATAAATTATATTATTTATATTATAAATATATTATATATATAAATTATATTATAAATATATATTATATATAATATATAAATTATATTATGTATATTATAAATATATATTATATATAATATATAAATTATATTATGTATATTATAAATATATATTATGTGTATAATATATATAAAATTCCGGACCATTGACTCTGGATCAAGGGTCCGGAAGTGCAGTCCACTGTTGATTCTTTGCTCACATAGTGAATATTCCCGCATCATACAATCTCCATTGCTTTCACTACTCTTCTAGACTTGTCTTTATATATCATAGTAAATTTTTGGAGGACTTTTTTTTTTTCTATTTATGTATGTGTTACTTTTCCTGAAAAACATCATTGCTGTTGTATCACAGGAATGGAGGGAAATTAAAGGTAGAGCTCAATTTATGCAATGCCTAACAAGTGATCTTTGTTAAGCTTTTGCCTAATCACTGCCATAATAGGGAACTAAGTCCCCTTCCATGCCATTTCGTTCTCCCCCTTTCCTCTCCTCTCTGTTTAGATCTGGTCTTTTGAAATTGGGAAGTCCAGAACCTAGTACAACAGATGTGGCTTGACTGGAACAAAGCAAAGTGTGGCTGTCACCTCTTTTGTAGAAAAAATAATTTGTGAACCTTTTTACAATATACACTTGCCTAAGCATCGACTCTAAACCTACAGAACATCAACACGTGGGTGAGCAGGAAGGAGAACGTGTAATTTTGTCATATGCCTACTTACGAGCCACTGGTCTAGTTAATGAGATCCTTAACACATACTGGAACTGCACTTGCATTTTTTTTTGTCGGCATAATAATTTGTAGATGTATATTTTGTTTTTATTAGCTAAAGCTTTGAAGACCTTCACATGAGTTAATACTACGCTTCATTCATCTGTCGTGTGCCTTTGGTACTTTAGATCTTCTGTTTTTTGTTTGGTCCCAATGCAAATAGGAAGATAACTAAGGTTTCTGCTTTGTTAAATATCTTCTGATGATTTACATATAGCTGGAACAGTGAAAGTTGGGAGGCGAAAACACTATATAAATATTAGAACAATTTGACAGATTTATAACTATCACTCCAGGTCTAAAATGTATGGGTCTAAAATGTTCCTGGACTAGATGTCTTTAGTCCGAAATACTGAAATGGCTGGGGTGGGAGGATTGTTTGAGCCCAGTAGCTCAAGATCAGCCTGGGCAACGTAGTGAGATCCTGTCTCATAAATAAATAAATAAATAAATAAATAAATAAATAAATAAATAAAATCTAGCTGGACATTATGGAAAACAGTATGGAGGTTCCTCAAAAAGCTAAACATAGAACTCCCATTTGATCCAGCAATCTTACTGCTGAGTATATACTCAAAGGAAATCAGTATGCTCCCATGTTTGTTGTAGCACTGTTCACAATAGCTAAGATACAGAGTTAACCTCAGTGTCTATCAACAGATGAATAGATACAGAACGTGGTATATATACACAATGGAATACTATTCAGCCTTAAAAAGAATGTAATACTGTCATTTGTAGCAACATCGCTGGAACTGGAGGTCATTATGTTAAGTAAAATAAACCAGGCAGAGACAAATACTGCAAGTTCTCACTTACATGTGGGAGCCTAAAAGGTGGATCTTGTGTAGGTAGAAAGTAGAATGGTGTTTGCCAGAGGCTGGGCAGGGAAGAGGGGAGGAAGGAATGAAGAGAGCTGGTTAATGGATACAAACATACAGTTAGATAGAAGGAATAAATTCTAGTATTGGATAGCACAGTAGAGAAATTATGGTTAATAATAACTTATTTTATATTTCAAAATAGCTAGAAGGGAAGAATTGTAATGTTCCTTTATTTGTCATTTTCATGCTGCTGATAAAGACATACCCAAAACTGGGCAATTTACAAAAGAAAGAGTTTTAATTGAAATTACAGTTCCACATGGCTGGGGAAGACTCACAATCATGGCAGAAGGCAAGGAGGAATAAGTCACATCTTACATGTATGGTGGCAAGCAAAGACAGAGAGTCAAGAGAAAAGGGTTTTTCCTTATAAAACCATCAGATCTCATCGGACTTATTCACTACCATGAGAATAGTATGGGTGAAACTGCTGCCATGATTCAGTTATCTCCCACTAGGTCCCTCCCACAACTATGGGAATTATGGGAGATACAATTCAAGATGAGATTTGGGTGGGGATGCAGCCAAACTATATCAGTTCCCAATACAAAGAAAGACAGATGTTTAAGGTGATGTATCATCCAGTTATCCTGATTTGATTATTACACATTGTATACATATATCCCAACATTACATGTATCCCAAACTATGCAGAACTCTGATATATCAATTAAAAATTAAAAAAAAAAAACCCAGGAAAAAAAGCTGGAAAAGGAAGGCTTGAGATTTGATGCACTAAATTATGTGTACTTTTGGAAATATTATTAACATAAGGTGGCACTGTTATTAGTGAAATGAACTTTTCATCCTAGGTGCACCCTTTGAGATGGCAGGAACAATGGCTCTTTGTCTTCTACAAGGGTGATTATCACATGGTAGGCTTTTTCAAACACTAACCTGCCTTCGATTCTGATATGTTCTCTCTAGGGGACCTCCCAACCTCCTGAATCAATGCTGTAGTGAGCCAGTTACTGATGTGTGTGTCACATCCATCAGGTATGTTGACGTGAGAAAAAAAGTTTACAAATCACAGCTCTATAAACTGGAACCAAGAAGGGCATGAACCTAATTTGTGGACCAAGCAAGCATTTACTTTCCTGTACAAAGTTCCTGTAAGGAGAGATTTAAATAAATATAGTGTAGAGGAAGGGCCTTTTTCAGGAGTTTCTTTAACATCAGTGAAATATTCTTGCAAGAGGCAATATTTGACTCAGTATATTCATTGGTCATTTAGATTTTACTTTTGGCTTTAATTACTGGTATTCTAGCCTTCAATGGTAGATTGTTTCGTAATGTTTCTCCATAAAGTTGGGTTTCAGTTTTATTTTTTATAGTTTATGAGTCCATGCTTGTAACTTATAGGGAAATCATAAAAACAGAACACTGAACTTCTAAAAGGATATCCGTGCCTTAGAGATGGTATATAATACTTTTTCATGAGTTGGGATAAATAAGAAACCTCTTTGTGGCATTTTGGGCAAGAAAAGAAGTTTTACTGTAGTTAACATTGTGATGAAATGGACTACTAATCTAAAGACTTGCACCTGGAATATTTTTATCTAATGTAGTTAACAATTAATTTGTATAATAAATAGCTATCAGAGAAGGATTATAATGATATCAGACTCTACATATTCTTCTCAAAGTACTAAATTTTACAATTATAATCTCCACAGAAGAAAATAAGATTTTAAAATGCAAATAAAACGTACAAGAACTTGAATCTGTTATTCTGCTTCTACGTACTGTGTCTTTTCACGTTTTTAAGTAGAGTATTGCATTGATTGTCAACTAGGCCACATTTTATCCCTGCCTGAAGATATATTATTTAGTTTTTAGGAGTTGAAGAGTGCTACTGGTTTGACATCTGCTAGGTAAAGTTCAGGAGCATCGTTAAACATCCTACAGTCCACAGGAGAGCTCCCTATTAGAAATAATTATCTGACTCAAAATGTCAGTAATGCTAAGGTTGAGAGATATCTTAGCTTATTATGCATTTATTTTAATCCATACTCCATATGGAAAGAAGGATGGAATCCATAGAAACTGAATTTTTCCTTAGTATGAAAATACTGATAGCAGGATCAATTGGTAGAGGGATTCAAATACAGCACAGTGATTAAGATGCTAGATTTGTTATCAGGGTTGAGTTCCGGTTTCTACTCTAGCCACTTGTTAGCCATGTGGCCTTGGTAAAATGAGTAGTTCCTCTGAGACAGAGTGTCATTTATAAAATGTGGATAATAAATTCTACCTTACAGGCTTGCTTGGATGAATAAAATTGCTTGCAGCCTGGAAAGTATTACATGTTCAATAAATTGTAGCTACTGTTCTATTTAGAATGTAAATTGATATTGGTAGCATAGTATTTATATGTTACATAGAGAGTGAGATGGTAGAAATATTAACAGAAATGAATTTCTTGAATATAAATATTTCTTTGCAATTTAATGAAGAGCTGTAGTATTTATACATAGTATTAGTATTATATATGTATACTATATATACACACATAGTATATATATACACATAGTATATATATGTATACTGCATATAACTAGAATAGAATCATTATATGTATATATCTAGCAAAGCACAGTCATATAGATATATAACTAGAAAATAATATTTTACAATTTGGGGAGATCTATAGAGATGTAACCCTCAAGACAGTAAACTAACATTAAAAATGCCAAATTATTAACAGAGGTTATCAATGAGGTTTGTTAAAAAGAAAAAAATGATATTTTCCCTTTGAAAATTTTACATTCTTTTATTATTTTATTTTAGAGATCGGATATTGCTCTGTCACTGTCACCCAGGCTGAAGTGCAGTGGCATGATCATAGCTCACTGTAACCTTGAACACTTAAGTGACCTGCTGGCCTTGGCATCCCAAAACACTGGGATTACAAACATGAGCCACTGCACTTGGCCTATTCTATATTGTCATATTGCTTAGTTTTGTTTTCAAAAAACATACATTTTGTAATTTAGAAAACAAGTATTATAAATTTAAAAAACCCTCATAGCTCCCCAATATAAATGGTGAAAAATATAATTGTTAAAACATTCCTCTTCTAATTTATAGGGTTATCCTTTTTGCTGGTTTATCTCTATTCATTGGTTTTCCTCTTCAGTCACCTTTCTAAAAGTGGATAAGCTGTGAGACCCATTAACATTTTACTGGCATGATAAAGCTGGTCATGTTGATGCCTTTATCTCCTAAGCTGGCTTGTAGTGCTATCGTGAAGCCAGCACAGTTTGGTCTGGGTGGTAAGTAGACGAACAGTGCAGAAGAATTTAGAACTTGAATCTCTAAAGCCAGAACTCTATCCTTGACCAAGTCTTCCCTAACAATTTATTAAAAACGTCAATAAAAACGTAGAAAGCATATTATTTAAACTTCTAGTTAACAAAAACTGGAAGGCATAGATACTAGCTTAGATGATTGAATACCAGTTTCAAAATATGTATAGATTTGAATAATGAGTAAACATTAAATTTTAAAAATGTTTAATTTACAAATATTTAAAGGAGAAAAGGTAAATTTCTATAAATTTAGATCTAGGAATAATGTTATAATTTCATGATGAGAGAAGTTGGACCATTGTCTAATGCCTACTACCTAAGGGTTAGATTGCCACAGTTCATTGAACTATCTCTTAGACTAGATTTTGAAAGCAAAATTTTCAGAATCCTTTGCTGTTTGTAGCATTGTGACCATTTCTGCTTGCTATATTTTAAGAGGTATTGACCACTATGAAGTGGTCAGAAAGCCTGGAATTAGTCAAATCCCCGCTCTGCCATGTGTTAACTCTGTGGCTTTAGGTAAATTGTAATGCTTAATCTCTCAAAGCTTAGGTTTTCTTATATAAAAAAAATTTTTAAGCTATCCTAGAAAAATGTTTTTAGGATTGACTGAGAGTGTAATGATGCTAATAATCATAACTTAATAAACCTTGTATGTTGCTTACTCAAAGCCAAGCTAAATTCTAAAAATTTATGTTTGTAAGTACATTTAATTCTCATTAGTACTCTGAGGTTGATACTGTTGTGCTCATTTTACAGCTGAAGAAACAGGCACAGTGAGCTTAATGTCTCTATATATTCTAGTAAATCATAGTTAAAAATTTTTGTGCGTATGAGTGCTAGACATGGTATCATGTGTTTATATACCTTTGTGAATTTTTGCCAGAAGAAGGAAGTTGGGCTTGTCTCAATAAACGTTTTGAGCCCTGTTGGTACCTATAAAGATACATATAAAGAATTATATTTATGGTATATCTCAAAACTAAGTTTGTTTCCTATAACCCATACTAAAAACAATTTATCAAGTTAATATAGTAATGTATAAGTATACTTGTATAATATAGTAAGATGTATATGATAATATATGTTCAAGTTAGTGTAGCATAATTAGCAAAATCATAATTGAGTTCAAATAATATTATTGAATGATACTTTAAAATATTTCCCAACTATTATGCTGTTCCATTTACTTTGAAAAAAATAGAGAGATTCTTTTCAATTTAAAGTGTAAAATAATTGCCTCCTGGGCATATATTTTAAAGATGGCTTACAAACTAGATTCATTAATTCAAAATTAGGAAAACAGGCAACCCAGTAACAAAGAGAGTCAGCTCATTTTCTTAGATGCTAACAAAACTAATTATACAAATTCTGACAAAGCGGACATTGCAAATGAATGAAAATAAAAGGATTGTTCATGATCATATTGATGAAATAAGGAGAGGCTTCGAGCGAGTAGATGATTTATTGAATACTTAATTGAACATTAATTGATTATTTAAATCATTTTAAAGAAACACTGGTATTCATCTCTCTATGAGAATGACAGTTTTTTTTCAGGAGTACTGGCAATCACTATCTGATTCAGTCTAAAGTTTTTTGGCTGGGGCAGGAACTCTGAACTTTATTTCCAAATGAGTAATAATGATAAACAATCCTAGAGGAAAGTAGGAAAATGCCTGCTGGCTTATTGTAGGGAAAAAGAAGGGTGTGTGAGAGGAGGAATTACTCAGTTATCACTGGTCTGGAGAAGAAAGAGCATGGTCCATTTGCAAAAACGATTCTTAGTTCACTTTTTTTTTTTTTTGCCTTTAGTGATATTATGGGTAATAGCAATAAATTTTTATTTTCTCAGTTTATATATATCACATTTCTCACTTTGTGTAATCAGTTAATTCATTCAAATCCACTTCCAAAACTTTAATGTTGGTAACCTTGCCAATACTGTTTAGAAAATCTATCTTGAGTCTCTGGGTTATAAACAGCCTCATATTTTCATAAATATGAAAGAGAGCCACCAAAAAAACTGCACTTATTTTTTTAGCCTTGGTTTCTCTGTATTCCATAAAATGATATAGCCTAATAAGAGAGCTTTACTCTAGAGGCCTTCATTATAGCCCACGTGCAGGATGATTCTGAAATATATAAATTAAATCAATAGAAACAGACATGTCGACAAGTTTGTTTAGCAGCAGCGATTGGATATGCTATTCTTAAACCAAAACTTTTGTTTACTCGTCCATTCCTAGAATTTCAGTATTTTAAGAAGTCTCAGTGCTACAAGATTTCCTGTATTTTTTTTTTAAATGTGGTAACATATGCATAACCTAAAATTTACCATTTTAACCATTTTTAAATATGCAGTTCAGTGACATTAAGTACATTTACATTGTTGGGCAACTGTAACCACAGTCCACTTCCGGAACTTTTTCATCTTCCCAAACTGATACTCTCTACACTTTTAAACAACAACTTCCCATTCCCTCCTCCTCCTAGACCCTGGTAACTACCATTCCACTTTCTGTCTCCATGAATTTAACTATTCTTGATATCTCTTATGAGTGGATTCATGGTGTTTGTCCTTTTATGACTGGCTTGTTTTACTTGGCATAATGCCTTCAGAGTTCATCCATATGTCAGAATTTCCTTTTTTAAGGCTGAATAATGTTCCATTATATCTGTATGCCATATTTTGTTTATCCACTTATTTATTGATGGCTACTTGAGTTGATTTCACTTTTTGTCTATTTTACATATGTTGCTATGAATATGTGTGTACAAATAGGAAGATTTTTATATTGTTTAAAAATGTCAGTAATGTGAACTTTTTGTATAAAATCACCAAGTTGACAAAGTAGCTGCAGCAAATGTGAGTGGTTTCACTGCATTTTTAAAACTAGAACACCTTCTTAAACTGATCCTAATCAATCAGCTCCTCATGGAAAGATTAGAGCTTACAGGAAGAGAATGAAAGGCATACATGAAACACATTTAGCACATTAATTAAGACCTTTAAATTTTGATTTAAAACTGAAATTTTATTGCTTGGCTGGTCTTTACATATAGGACTCAGACTATTAAAAAGCTGATAGAGAAAGCTTAAAATGCTATTATTTTAGTAATCCTAGAGAAGCAAAGAAGCCTCTCTTAACAAATAACAAAAATGTGAGCATAAATAACACATTTATTTCAAGATAACTTAATGCTTTTTTTATTAGGCTCTTTTTGGAGCTAATGAAACTATTATCTAAGGAGGAGATAAGTTAATTTTCCACCAACAAGATCAGTATAGCAATATTCTGAGTTCAAAAGACTTTTTAAGGATGCTGTAACCATATATGGCAAGCCTTTTATAAACCCCCTTTTGAATGTTGCTTCAAGCAATCATTTGTGTATTCGTATTAATTTTCAATCTAATCATTCCAAATGAGGCAAAGTTTTGTGTGCCAGTGATTGAATTAGAAGAAAGAACAAGTTATTTTGTGTAGTCTAAAAGCTTTGTAAGAACCCTCTGCTTGCAGCGTTTGCACAGTTCTCCATTAGCCCTGCCGTGTTTTTTTTCTACTTTGAGACATCCATTAGTAGATGCTTTAACACTAATCCGTTTTCTATCCCAAATACATAGAAGTCCAGGAGCCAGGGATGTAGGTGTCAGTTTACCTTCTAGTAGTCTATTTTTGTGTTCTGGTGCATGTCCGACTGAGCACTATTTTTAAAAGTAAGGAGCTGCTTGCTACCTGAAGCCAGAGAGATATTGAAGAATGAAAGACCTCGAGAGTCCTGCTGTCTAAAGGAGTATCACAGTCAGACACTGATGAGAGTGGAGGTAGTAGCTGAGTCTTTTGTTATAAAAGCTCATGTTGACTGTTTAACTGTGTGTGTGTGTGTGTGTGTGTGTGTGTGTGTGTGTGTGTGTTTGAGACGGAGTCTCGCTCTGTCACCCAGGCTGGAGTGCGGTGGCCGGATCTCAGCTCACTGCAAGCTCCGCCTCCCGGGTTCACGCTGTTCTCCTGCCTCAGCCTCCCGAGTAGCTGGGACTACAGGCGCCCACCACCAGGCCCGGCTAATTTTTTTGTATTTTTAGTAGAGACAGGGTTTCACTGTGTTCGCCAGGATGGTCTCGATCTCCTGACCTCGTGATCCGCCTGCCTCGGCCTCCCAAAGTGCTGGGATTACAGGCGTGACCCACCGCGCCTGGCCAACATTGTTAGTATTTTAATATACATTTTTGTTTATTTTGTTTGTTCTTTTCTCTATTGCTAATTTTCCCCTAGTATGCTAAGCATTTCAGAGAGCTCATGAATCCTCATTTTGTTTCCTTTGTTTGCTCTTTTCCCTATTGCTAATTTTCTTCTAGTATGCTAAACATTTTAGAGATATCACAAAATCTCTTAAGATTAGAAGTATGTATTATTTATATTTGAGGCTCAAAGGGATTAAGTAATTTACCCACTGTTTATCAGATGCAGAGCCTGGGTTTGGGTCCAGGTCTCTCTGGTGCTGTTGGCGTCCTGTTTCTGTTACACTAGATGGTCAAAACATCACTGATATTTACAGGATATAATTTTCTTCCAAGTGTTAATCTTTATACCCAGTCCTTCTTTCCTTTTTCTACTCTCACTGTCCTGGTTTATGGCCGTATCACTGCCTAGTTGAATGGGTTGTTGCAGTAACTTCCCAACTGGTCTCCCTACCCTCATGCCTTCTGAATATTAATTTATTCGTTGAACTACCACACTACACCTTCTTGATGTGCAGCTCTAATCAGGCAGCAGTTTTGTTGAATGTTAATATTTAACCATGTCAATCCTTTGATAAAAAGTAGTTTGTAGTTGTTTGTTGCCTTTCAAATGAAATAAATACCTCTTCGTTTGGGATTCAGGACCCTCTCTCATCTACCCTTCTTAACATTCAGTCATTTAAAACTGCCTTCATCACATCATTTTTCAAGTGACTTTGAAGTATGCTGTTTCTCTCTCAAGACAGAGAGAGGTAGATCTCTCCAGGTCCTACTTCTGTTTACCACATAATTGCCCTCTGCCTATAATTCTTATCTCTCTCTCCTGATCTCCAACCAGCTTAGGTTGAAATTTTACCCATCTTTTACCTGTTTCACGATGTGTTTTCTGATCATCCCCGTTGGAAGCTCTTTCTCCTTCCTCTGAGTCTCCATAGCGCTGTATCTATTGCTGTCTTAGGGCACTTACATTTTCCGTCTTGGATTGTGAATAGTTTTATAAGTGAGGGTGAGTTCCTTGAGGATGATCAATGTGTAATTGAGCCCACCTCGCCTGCGCCCCACATTATTTATTTAGTACCGTGTAGATGCTTAACAAATGTTTTTGAGGAAATGAGATATCATAATTTGAATGCAGGTAGTGCTTGGAAATTTAGATAATATCTTAAGTATATATTATCTCATTAAATCTGATAACAGTAGTGTGGAATTTGATTATCCCCAATTGATGAACAGTACTTAGAAATTCACAGACATAGGTTCAATATGTATCTGTGGAGGTTTGTGGATAGTTCTGCTGCTGGGGAAGTTGTTAGGTAGGAGTCCTAAGTTAAACTGTAAGAGGCTAACAAGACCTCCTGGGAAATTGGATCCTGGATTTCTTTTTTTAAATTTTTTTTTGAGAGAGAGTCTCACTTTACTGTGCAGTGGCACGACCTTGGCTCACTGCAACCTCCGCCTCCTGGGTTCAAGCAATTCTCCTGGCTCAGCCTCCCAAGTAGGTGGGATTACAGGTGTGTATCACCACGCCCTACTAATTTTTGTATTTTTAATATAGATGGGGTTTTGCCATGTTGGTCAGACTAGTCTCAAACTCCTGGCCTCAAGTGATCCACCTGCCTTGGCCCCCCAAAATGCTGGGATTGTAGGAGTGAGCCACCATGCCTGGCCTGGATCCTGGATTTCTGAACGCTGGTTGTGATTTGGACTCATCCTTAGGAAATCAAATATAAAATCATTTACTAAGCCCCACCCCATCAGATTTTCATCTTATGGTGGGCCCCAGATGTTGGAATTTTTGTTTTTAAGTGTAACAACTTTGAAAAATATTAGCTGAATGTGTAGAAGACGTTTATGAATATAAATTTATTGCTATTATAAACACACTCAAAAATTACAGACTTCTTTTTGTAAAATATAAATTCGATGTTTTCTTTATGTCTGCAGTATTGTGAAAAATAAATTTTTTTCTGAGGCTGGGCTGAAAAATAGGTCTGTATCCTAGTTGTACAAGAATAACCCTTCAGAGGCACAGGATTATGTTGATATAATCCTAACTGAGCTATAAGAGTTAAATGTATTATGATGGGTACTGTGGATCAGCTCATGTTTCTGGGAAATGCAAGCTTGGGTGCCAGTAAAGATTATATTTAAAACTCAAAATAGGAAACAGAAAAGTCTTGTGTATGAATGAGAAACATTTGATGACAGGAAGTTACATAAGAATAGAGAAATAATATATAATTCCTACTCATTATGTAATAATGTCTCATTTTTCTTTCTCCTTAAGGAATGCCATCACATGAATTTTTATTGTTGCTGTTACATTAGTAACCAAATCTCATTTTCGTACTGTGTGGGTGATTTTAATTAAATTTTTTCTTGCTTGTTCAAGGTCTATCTTTACCGACTTGAATTATTACAAAATGCAACAGTTCCATAATATCTTCAGAGACAATTAAAATGTTTGGAGATATTTTCCTGATGCTGAATGGCTCAACTTTTCATGCTTTATACTAGTATGTGTGCCTCTTTAAATGTCTGTTCTCTCCTTTACAGTTAGCTGTCCAGTGTGGTTAGCGAGTATCTTTGTT
This sequence comes from Piliocolobus tephrosceles, assembly GCF_002776525.5. Lineage (NCBI taxonomy): Eukaryota > Metazoa > Chordata > Mammalia > Primates > Cercopithecidae > Piliocolobus > Piliocolobus tephrosceles. The sequence goes on from NC_045443.1 coordinate 20,550,246, forward strand.
TCTGTTTTGAAGAAGAATTGCAAGTTTGCAAGGAGACCACTTACATGCTTGTCAAGTTAATAGTCTTATTTATTCACAGTTGTAGTCGGTGGGCACTAGATGGAGGCCTGAGGGTGATAGTATATTTTTCCTATGTAGGACAGCTCTTAGAATTTGTGAGCACCATTCCTGTTACCATCTAGCAGCCTTTTCCCCATTACAATAAAATTTACAATTATGTTATGAACGAAGAGCTTCTTGGAATTGCTTCTTAAAGAAAGTGAAGTCATTTAACATCAGAATGTTCAAAATGACGATTCTGTGATGAAGAAGGAGAATTTAGAAGTATGACAAACTATATTTTGTCTTTTTTTATAAGGCCCCCCAAAATTTTTATTTCAGGTCTATTTTCAAATTTGAGTTTCAAATAAAAACAAACAAAATGTTATGACTATCAATTATAATAAATTTTTATTTAGGTTTTTCTGGCACAATTAGAAATTTGGTTATATGTAATACATATGTAGATACATACATATATATATCTTGAGAGACTTTAGACAAGGTAGGCACTCAATTTCTGAAAATTTTCAAACTCTGAAAGCTTAATAATTTAGTTAATCTTTAGATTTCGACTTCAACTTGCTAATGAATTATTTTCTTTCAAAGGCTCTTCCTGGAATTTCTCTTTTTTTGGCAGGTATGTTTGCATATCTCAAGTGACATAGTTTGGCCAGATTTCTGAAAAAGAATACTTTAAAAGAAAAATGTAGGTAGGCTCTTAAGTGTTTTAATGTTATTACTTTGAGATAAACTAAAATAGAGCATAATCATATGGGATATGGTATATTAATAGGAATATGTGTCGTTTTCTTAAGCCCCATTCCAATTTTATGATAGTTTTTTGTTTCTTTTAATAATGTTTTTGGGTTTATAACTTTATCTTAGGGGGATGTATTATTTTTTTCGTCATCATTTTTTGAGTTAAATTTTAGTAAAAGTGACTTAATTATAATCTTGGAGATGCATGCTGCTTAAAACTAATTGAGTCCTGGACTTAATAAAATCACACTTATGTAGAAAGCCATATACTGTAGGTTAAAAAAGAAAAGGGACAACTTTGGTAATTTTCAAGTTAAAAATAAAATATTATAAGTTTCATGAGGTCAGGAACCACATCTCATAATTTTTTTTTATTCTGAACTGAACCTAATTACTATATGCGTGACAGATACTCATTAAATTTTTTTATTGATTTATTTTTTATAAAATAAAGATATTGAATGGAACTGGCAATTCTAGCTTTTTCCCCATAGATCTGGCTTTATCTGATAATATTTCTCTAATGGAAATAGCAATTCCTAAAAGTTTAAGTAACTCTTTGACCTGTCCACCTCAGACCACCTTATTTCTATATGTCTACATTTTTTCCTTTCTAGACATGTTTCATATTCCTTGAGCTATTGGCCACATGCCAGGAACCATTGCCATTCTACACATGTGTAGGTTACAGAGTTGTTGTTTTTTCTTTTTTCTTTTTTTTGAGCAGGAACTAGCATGTAAATCCTTTCTTCAAAATATATATTTATCTACTGGCTGATAACCTGACAAAGGAGTGATAATGGTTCTCTACTGCTTGCTGACTCAAGGACAGAGTTTTCTGCTACCTTTATTTCTTTCCCCAACATTTATTTTGACAAACTGCTTTATTCAGAGAGAGAATGAATATAGGATCAGCTTTTCTGTACAAACATTTGAATTCGGTGTGAAGGAGGGATAAGTCTCAGAGGAAATGGAAAAGGGGAAATAGAAAAGAGGAAGTATGGTCCATGCTGCCCAAACTGCTGCTTCTTATTAATCCTTCTCTGTCCCCTCAACAGTTTTTCTCTATCTTTGTTACGTGCGTTTGGTCCATTCTGTTATGGATATCTATCGCTAGGGATAACCCAGGCCTCTTATGGTTGCTTTGTGCACACCCTCTCCTTACTCCAGTCACTACCTCCTGTTTTCTCTGAGCCTGCCAGGTTCCTTCCAACCTTCATCTTCTTCCAGTCCTTGCAATGACCTAAATTCTCTTCTGCACTTACTAAAATCCTGTTCATCTTTCATTCCCCATTTCCAGGCCCCTCTCTTTCACAAAGCTTTCTGAAACTATGCATCTTCATTCTCATTTACCTGAGCTGCTCACACATGGCACCTCACAGTTTAGCATTTCCTTACTCTGTTATGTGCTCTTCATTTTCCTGACCTCATCATAGACATCCCATTGTTTTCTTTTTTGTTCGACTTTATTGAGATGGAATTGAAAATAAAATCGTATATATTCACAGAATACAATGTGATGATTCGATATACATATACATTGTGAAATAATGACCACAATCTAACTGACACATCAATCACACAGTTACTGTGTGTGGTGGAGTTAGGGGGTGGTGGCGAGGATACTTGAAGTCTGCTCTCTTAGCAAACTTTGAGTACATGGTACAGTATTTTTAACTATATTGTAAATTAGATCCCCAGAACATACGAACTTACTCATCTTGTGACTGAAAGTTTCTACCTTTGGACCAACGTCTCCCCGTTCCCTCCACCTTCCAGCCCTTGACAATCAACATTCTACTCCTTGTTTTTATGATTTCAACTTTCTTAGATTCCACATATAAGTGAGATCATGTGATATGGCTTATTTCACTTAGCATGATGTCCTACAGGTTCACCCGTGTCGTGCAAATGGTGGGATTTTCTCCTTTTTAATGGCTGAATAGTATTTCGCTGTGTATGCATACATATACATGTACATACATCACATGTTCTTTATCTATTTATATATTGTTAAACACTTAGGTTGTTTCAATGTCTTGGCTTTGTGAATAGTGCTGCAATAAGCATGGGAGGGCAGATATCCCTTTGACACGCTGTTTTTATTTCCTTTGCATGTATACTCGTAAAGGAGATTGCTGGATCTTATGGAAGTTCTGTTTTTAATTTTTTGAGGAATATCAATGTTGTTTTTCATAATCACTGTACTAAATTACATTCCCACTAACAGCATGTAAGCATGGAGTTTTTCCATACCCTTGCCAACACTTGTCATCTTTTGTCTTTTTGCTAGTATCCATCCTAATAGGTGTGAGGGAATATCTCATTGTGATTTTTATTTGCGTTTGTGATGATTACTGAGGTTGAACACCTTTTCATATACTTATTGGCCATTTGTATGTCTTCTTTAGAAATAGTCTGTTCAGGTTCTTTGCCCATTATTAAATCAAGTTACTTCTTATTTGCTATTGTATAAGTTCCTGGTATATTTTGGATACTAATCTCTTATTGGGTGTATGATCTGAGGTTGTTTTCTCCTGTTCTGTAGGTTGCATTTTCATTTCCTTGATCATTTCCTTTGTTGTGGAGAAGCCTTTTAGTTTGATGGAGTCCTATTGGTTTATGCTTTTGTTGCCTATGCTTTCGGTGTCATACCCATAAAATCATTACCAATATGAACGTCTTTTTCTCTGTTTTATTAGAGGAGTCGTATGGCTTCAGGTCTTACATTTAAGTCTTTAATTCATTTTGAACTAATGTTTGTACATGGTGTAAGATAATGGTCAGTATCATTTTTGTGTGTATGGATATACAGTTTTCCCAACACCATTTATTAAAGAGATATTCTTTCCCCATTGTTTATTCTGTGCTTTTGTTAAGGATTAGGTGACTGTATATGCATAGGTTTGTTTCTGGACTCTGTTCTGTTCCATTGGTCTTTGTGATAGACATCCTGTCTTATGCTACTTTTCTGCCTTATGGGAGGCAAAAGTCACTGGTATACTATACAGTTTGGGATCAACGTAGATGTTGATTACAGGCTCTGTGATCTAGAGGAAGTTACTTAACATCTCTGTGCCTTTTCATTCTCTATTTAATAGGGACAATATTTCCTATCTCCAAATGTTCATGACTTAATCTTAAGATAATTTGCTTACAGCATCTAAGTGCCAAACATATAGCAGGTACACAGTATTATTTCCTTTTCCTCATAAATACACGGTTAGGTTCAGCATGTTTATTCATGAAAAACGTTTTTAAAAAATTGAGCAACTGAATAAATTCTAATTGAATGGCTGAATTATTTGAAAGGCAAAAAAGGCAGGTGGTAAAGTTAGTGTGAAGTATCTTCATGTAGGTATTCTTGGTCTAGAAGTGCAGTAACTCTAAATCTAGCAAAACAAACTTTATTCCCATATGCTGTAGCTGATTACCGAGGTTCCCAGAGGGAGGCTGGTGGTGTTTTGGGGTCCAGTTTATTAGACTGGATTAGACAGGGTAGTTGCAGGAAGATATATCCGCATTCCCAATTCCTTCCAATACAAAGATTTTGTGGCTTATTAAATTTTTTAATTGATTATGGAGTACTTAATTTTAGCTTTTTACAAACTTCTAATTTTTTTAAAAAGCCTATTTCCAGTTGGCTTTTGTGTTTTTCATAGTATAGATACACTATATTACATATCTATATTGACTACATGAAGAAAAGCAACCAGCATATAAAAGTTAATTTTTATTTTTTAAAATTATTGAATGTCATTGTTTCAGACTTCTCTTCTACTGAAATGTAGTCAAATGTGTTTTCTTTCTTTCTTTCTTTTTTTTGAGACGGAGTTGTTGAATGTTGAATGTCATTGTTTCAGACTTCTCGTCTACTGAAGTGTAGTAAAATATGTTTTCTTTTTTTTTTTTTTTTGAGACGGAGTCTTGCTCTGTCGCCCGGGCTGGAGTGCAGTGGCCGGATCTCAGCTCACTGCAAGCTCCGCCTCCCGGGTTCACGCCATTCTCCTGCCTCAGCCTCCGGAGTAGCTGGGACTACAGGCGCCCGCCATCTCGCCCGGCTAGATTTTTTTTTTTATATATTTTCAGTAGAGACGGGGTTTCACCGTGTTAGCCAGGATGGTCTGGATCTCCTGACCTCGTGATCCGCCCGTCTCGGCCTCCCAAAGTGCTGGGATTACAGGCTTGAGCCACCGCGCCCGGCCTGTAAAATGTGTTTTCTATTTTTATTTATTTATTTATTTTGAGATGGAGTCTTGCCCTGTCCCCCGTGCAGTGGCGCGATCTCGGCTTATTGCAACCTCCGCCTCCTGGGTTCAAGTGATTCTTCTGCCTCTGCCTCCTGAGTAACTGGGACTACCTGCACCACCATTCCCAGCTAATTTTTGTATTTTTAGTAGAGACGGGGTTTCACCGTATTGGTCAGGCTGGTCTTGATCCACCCACCTCAGCCTCCCAAAGTGGCGGGATTACAGGCATGAGCTACCGCACCCGGCCAGTGTGTTTTCTTTCAAGTAAGACTTTATTAGAAAAGTCATGTGTTATAACTTAATATTTTAGAAATCTATAAGAGTATGGCTGTAGTTAAAAAAATATATAAACAAGTGTTATTAGTCTTCCTACATAAAATATTGGTATAGAACCTGCATACCTTAAATAAAAGCTTATAGTTACAAAAATTGATATTCCTAGTGATGTAGTATACTGTAGTTTAATTTACATGGCTGTTTGGCTCTGTTGATGATAGAAAACCCTTCATTATTAAGGATAACACTTAACAGAAAATTGACTGAACTTTAATTTGCACTAGGTATTAATTAAAGAGTTTCTTTTCATAAGGGTCATTTTTCATTTTTATTTCAAAGATTAAATGAATTTGTACATAATTATTTTAACATAACATCTGTTCTCATTTTTTCCTAATTCAAAACTTTTTTCCAAAAGTCCATGTTTGTATTTTGTAAACTATATACAAACAAGTTTTAAAGGAAAATATATAATCCTGAGTGATTATATAACTTATTGCCATTCTCTATCTTATTATTTTAATTTTATTTAACACACATCTTGTTTTTCAACAGACTTTTCTGAATGCCATGATAATATTAAGCTCTATGACAACATTAATTATGTGTACATATATTATTTCTATTGCATAGCTTTTGTGTGCAGTGATGGATCCATTGAGAATGAGGATTCTGGAAAGCTCTAAGAGAGTGGCTTATGTGTTTTTCCTTCTTCCTTTTTTCCTTCTTTCCTCCCTCCCTCCCTTTCTTCTGGAAATGGGATTTTTTTTAATGAAATTTCATGCAAATTCAATGAATAGATAGCTAAAACAAATCTGATCCGAACTATTGACAGAAGTAGAGGCAGGCTTAGAACTCCAGCTTCTTCATCATCTCCTCATTTCCCCCTGAATTCCTTCTGATGTGGTTTCTTGGACAGATGCATCTGGAATCTGAAAGTAATATTTAATAGAGTATTCAAAAGCTTAATAGTTGTTATATTTGTAAGTCAGTGACACAGCTTGAAGCCACAAGCAATATTTAATCTTGAATAGGTTTTACTTTTTAAAATTCTATTTGAACTTTTTTTTCTTTTTTATTAACTGTGGTCATTTCTACAACTCTTTCTAGAAAACATTGTTTCTCAGATTTGAATATATTTGTTATTATTAGCTCTTTTATTTAAAGATGGACTAAGTTTCTTAAGGACAAAAGGAATAATTTTAATGTACAAATCGATACTATATAGAGAGAACATTTTCTTTTAGAAATTATCAAAATTGTGAAATCTTTGATAGATGGAAGGAAGTATTTGTCTTTGCTTATAATGAGTACTTTCAAAATGAAGTCATGGAATAAAATTAGTAATCTTATGAAATATTATAGCTGGATGTCATGAGAGAGATGATATTATAAATCTTCTACCCCAAATAGTGAATTTTCGTATAGTCTTTCTGTTATAAATGTTTAGTCACTATTGAAATACGTTGTATGAAAGAGAGCTTGATCAAATCAATACAAAGCAATGGGAGTATTACAAGGAAAAAGCTTCTGAATCCAAGTGCACATTGGAGCAAGCTGTGATTCTTCTACATACTAGCTATTTGTTATTGGGCATTCAGCAAATTCCTTACCTTTTGGTTTTCTGTCTACTAACGGAAAATTTAAATTCCAGCTCTGCAGGTTTGTTGAGTATTAATATAAATGGATTATCTCATAGACAAATGTTTTAAAATGAAATATTGCTATGGGATACTTGCTGTATTGAACCAAAAACTGCCTTGTGACTTTGATTCCTTTGTCCTAGTGTTTATTTTCTATCCTATATGCGTGTTAGGATTCCCACGTCTTCCTGTCCCCAGGCTAAAGCTATTCATTTAATTCAACTGTCCATTGTCTGGCCTCATTTTCATATTTCTTGAACATTGTTCTTCCCTGGGATGCACTAGTTAAATCTTACTGTGCTATTGGGCTATCCTTTTTTGTTGCCATCCTCAGGGAAGCCACACTTGTTTGGCATGACCCTGTTGTCTTGGCCTTACTCAGTTGTACCCAAGCTGAGCAGTGAGATTCTGATCCAGGCATTCAGTATTGGGACCAAGGAAACGTTAAGTTAGCCTTTTCCAACATGGAAAAGCTGTAGGGCTTGAAGCAGAGAAACTCAATTCACAGAGAAAATGAAACGTATAATTTCTGTTCTCTCTGCTAGTGGGGGAGGTGAGGAAGAGGGATCTCAGTTACTTCAGGACTTTCATGATTCTTGCTCTACTTCTTCCCTGAAGCTACACTGTGATCCTGCTCTTTGTTCTATAAATAACCACCTCCGTCAGTTACCTAGAGTTAGTTTCTGATATTGTAATTACTATTTTTCATCAAAAGATGATGTTTGTTTTGTTGTTGTTGTTGTTTTGGGTGAGAACCATTAAGATGTGTCCTGTGATATCATTTTTACTTGTCAGTTATGTCTCCATAGAGTTATTTTTAAAAGATGCTGTTCATTATAAGACCTTCCCAATTCGGAGGTATCAAAATGTGAAAACAATATTTTAATATAGCAATCTATTTTGAAAACATCTCTGTTAAACTCTAAGGCTCAGAATTGAACCTGAAAACTGACTCCGCTCTCCCCTTGAAATGGTGACACTAAAAAGCCAACATATTTCCTGTTCTGTCCACAGAGCCCTTATCTCTTGTCTCCAGAAGCCTATGAAACATTTCCATTTAGATGTCCCCATCAAACGTATTTCACAATTCATATTCTTCTGCCTTGTCAGGCTGGATCTCCTTACTTTGTTTTCACAGCAGCACCATTTACCCCATCTTCTAAACTAGTGATCAAAGAGTAATTTGGAATTATTTTCTCCTTCTTTCAAATTTTGGCATTTATTTTTAAATTAATATTTTAAATCATGGTATAACACACATAACAAAGTTCACCATCTTAGCCATTTTTAACTGCACATGTCAGTGGTGTTAAGTTCATTCACATTGTTATGCAACCACCATCAACATCTATCTTCGGAACTCTTTTCATTTTACAAAACTGAAACACTATACCCATTAAAAATTACTCCCCATTTCTTCCTTTACCAAGCCCCTGGTAGCCACCATTCCACTTTCTGTCCCTATAAATTTGACTACTTTAGAAACCTTTTAGAAGTGAAATAGGACAGTTAGTGTCTTTTTTTGTGACTAGCTTATTTTACTTGGCATAATGTATTCAAAGTTTATGTGTATTGTAGCATGTGTCAGAGTTTTGACGTTTCTTGTGTTGACATTATTCTGCTGCTTACTCTTTTTGTTCCCTCTCTTTATGTTCTCACTGACACCTGGAAGGCCTAAGGTTTTATTACTTTGCACCTGAGCTACTGAAATAATGTCCTAGCAGGTCTCTGGAGATTCTCTCCCTGCTTACTGTCATAATCTGTAATGCATGGATAATCTTTATATACATGGCTTTCATCTGGTTGTTGACAATAGCACTATCATGAATGGACTTCCATGGGTGGTTAGTGCAATGTAGAGGTCTGAGATAGCCCCATTCTTGCTAAACACGTTACACATTTTCATTTAATGTCCCGCATGTAGTCTGTCCCTTCAATGTAATTTCCGAAACCTTTATAATATAGGTAGACCCTTTAAAAAATTATCGTATGCTTAAATTTATATTCCACCATTCTTAGCCAAGGACCTTCATTTCAATTTTATAGTCATTTAATTTCCTCAGTGTTTATATCTGTGTCTTCTTCTTTTTGCCTTTAATTCCCCTCAGCCAAAAATTTCAGCATACTTCTCATGATCTATCCAAATATGTGTTATGTGTATAGCTTACCTTTTTCATTAAAACTTCACTATTGTTACAGCCCTGTATAGTTCACTTAGTTACACTCATACTCTTAAACACTGTTGTAGACTGTGTTGTACTGGTTAGAAGCCATATTAACTAGATTTCGGTTTCTCGAAAATTTATACTTGTTTTTTATAGGTCCACATTAGCAAGCATAGTGTGAATACGTATTAAGTGGGTAATAAATATTTGTTGTGTTTGTGGTATTTTAATAGTGCAATGATGGAATAAATTATAGATGTGCTATAAAATGCCAGTTTCTACCTCATTGTTGTTTCTAAATCTCCCACTTTCAATTTACCTGAAAGTGCTTTAGCATGTGAAAATATTTAAGAAATTATTAGTGTTCTTTTTTCCTCCTGAGAATCACACAGACAACTTTTTTGATTTAACATCTATGTCATCTAGCATTATCCCAACATTAGAAGTAGTTAATATATGCATGGGCAATTATTAGATACATATCTAAGAAAGTGAAAAACCAATAGACAAACAAAACCCACCTAAGTCAATAATATTGGCAACAGGATTTAGAATGCTGTTATGGCACATGAGATTCTCCACCTCCTACCTACGTGGAATATGGGGTATGTGTAAAGAATATTGTTTAGCCCTATTTTGTGGAATGCAGGGTATGTGTAAAGAATATTGTTTAGCCCTGTTTTTTTGTTTGTTTGTTTTGAACTACTCTGTTTTCCTTAACTTTCCTTGTCTTTTTCTGAATGACCTTAATCTCAAGGTAGTTGTTGAGTGGGAGGGATGATTTTTAGCCATCTTTTTCCTCCAACTCAGGTAGTTAGGATTTACCAGCTTGGCCTTAATTTCCTCCTTTCTGTTAACATTGAAGACCATCATACTAGCTGTAAAAATCAAATACTGTAATAAGAGTGAGGGAGTGCGTGTTTAAAAGTCTGTAGCTATATTAGCTCATACCACATATGTGGCAAGAAACAGATACTGTACAAATCAGTTCAATAATGAGGCATTGAAACACCAGTTACATACTGTGCTAGTAATAAAATGATAAACAGAGTAACACCATCCTGTCCTTTTGGATTTTTATAGTTTAGTAGGAATGTATTAAGTAATGACAAGTACATGAATATGATTAAAGGGATGTAAAATACTGAAGAGCAAAGGAATTTTACTTTGTCTATGGGACCAGTGAAAGCCTTTGAGAAAGTGTTCTTTAAACAAAGACCTGAAAGTTGAGCAGGAGGTAGCCAGGCAAAAAGGAACCCAGAGAGTTTTCCAAGTAGAGTTTTCCAAATAGCATGTGTGAAGAAGACTTGCAAGCTCGTGCAACCCACCTTTTTTTTTGTTATTGCTGTTCTGTTTTGTTTTGTTTTGTTTTAGGCTTTTAGCAGCCTGAAGCCATAGTTCTTTGTTTTTGTCTCTAGTTTTAAGTGGAAAAGTGGGCTGAGGAAGGGGCTTCACTGGCCCAACCAGAAACAGAAACTTGGAACCCATGACTGTATTTTCTCCCTTGGACACCCCTGCCTGGGACAAGAGAGAGCTGTACTGTAGAATGCTGGGGAAATGGAAAAGCAGCACTGGTGGAACAGAGAGCATGGAGAAATCATCAGTGCTGGGGAAATTGTGGGAGCTGAGCAACAAGTGTGAGATGAGACGGGTGGGGGCCATATGATGCAGGGCCTACCTCTACTTGTCAAGGATTTTGAAATGAACCTTAAAGGAAGCTATTTAAAGGCTTAGTCAAGGGCCCATTATGGTGTGATTTGTGTTTTAAAGTAGCCATTCACCTGCATTATGGAGAATGAAATGAAAGGAAGCCAGGAGTGGATGTGGGAAAACCAGCAGCCAGGACAGCAGAGAAGAGCATCTTTGACCAGGGTGATGGTATGGGAGAGTGAAAATAGATGGACTTTAGAGATGTTTAGTATAGTTTTAAAGTCATTTGCTCTAAATTCGATTAGATTTTAAGAGGTGACAGCAAGGCAGGAGGCAACGATATCTTTCAGGTTTACACCTTGAGTAGTTCTGTAAAAGATGATGACAGACAACAGAATATGATTCCTGAGATGAGAAAAACTGGCCAAAGAACAGATTCTGGAGAGACAGCATTAAGGAATTCTGTGATATTATACATTATTGTATATTAATATATAGTGCAATATTTATGTATACATATATTTGATTATATGCCTATAGGGTACAGATTTTAGAATCATCCCTCCATAAATGGCCAGTAAGGCCATGGAATTAGGCCAAATATATTGGGAGCTTGTAGGAAAAGAAGCACTCTTGAGAATACAAATGTTTAACAAGAGAGTAGAGGTGAATTTAGGGCAGACAACTATAGATTTCAAATCATATAGCAGGAAAAAGTCTTGTACATCATCCAATCTGATATAATCAAAATGAAGATGAATGAAATGAAATTCTGTCAGACTGTATAAATTTCTCTAGGTCATGTATAGAAAGTCTCCTAAGTCTACGTTTCTTGTGTAGGTTTTGAAAAGCACAATTCAGTTTCCTATGATATTTTGTCTGCATTGAATTATAAATTGCGAAGGCATCAAAAATTTTTCCTATGCTTATATTTAATTTGGGTGGCAGCAAATTTTCACATCTCTTTTGAGTATTCAAATTTGTTAAAAGTATGAAACACAGTGCTTGGCGAAAAACAGATAATAGTTGCTGAATGAATCAAACAGATTTCTGAGACGATCAATTCTTTAAAGATAGAGACTCAGTTATTTGTCTTTTCTTCTGAGCCAAGTACAAATACTTGCATAACAATTACATTGAATTATTGTTATTTTTTCTAGTAGCTAGTTTTGCTCATGATGTAAACTGGGGGCAATAATTGGCATTTTTAAGAGCAAAAGTTTGATGTTTAAACATCTAATAAATATAAACCGCTGTTAAACCTAAAAGTATGTCAAACATAATACCACTATGATTATAAAGTACTCATTACTTTTTTTAATCATGAAGATTAAACTTTACAGGATTGCTGATAAACTTAATAGCACAGTTTTTTTGCCTTCCAAAAAAGCTTTTATTTAAAGACTTTCTTTTTTAACCACAGAATGTCAAGATAGTTATGTTCTATTTATTGCTGATTTCTCCTTTTCTATTTTTTTCCTTTCTTTTTGTATCATGCCCATAGCAGCTGTTTCCCTAACCCTTACCCCAACCCACAGGCTTTCCCACGCTCCTTTTTTGGCTCTCATTTGGCATCGATCCTGAGTTTGACAGATAAAACATGTGTCTGAATTGTAGTTACAGCCAAGCTACAATCTATCAGCTTTTCCCTCAGGGTAATTATGCTTATTTTACCCCCAAACAAGGTAATTGTTTTGTGATAAAGTATTCACTTCAATCAGAATAAGACGTTGACCTCCTTTTATTTACTTATTTATTTATATATGTATATTTTTTTGAGATGGAGTCTCACTCAGCTGCCCAGACTGGAGTGCAGTGGCATCGATTTCGGCTCACTGCAACCACCGTCTCCTGGGTTCAAGTGACTCTCCCATCTCAGCCGCCTGAGTAGCTGGGATTATAGGCACCCGCCATCACACCCAGCTAATTTTTGTATTTTAGTAGAGACAGGGTTTCACCATGTTGGCCAGGCTGGTCTTGAACTGCTGACCTCAGGTGATCTGCCTGCCTCGGCCTCCCAAAGTGCTAGGATTATAGGTGTGAACCACCACTCCCGGCTGGCCTCCTTTTATTTAATTCCTCATCCCATGATAACATGCTGACATATGACTCAGGTTCTTTGGAGTCAGTGTGAGTGAAGCTCACGGGATATTAGAATTAGAGACAGAAACAGAGAGGCAGTACAGGCTTCAGTGTTAGACAGAAATGGGATTTAGTCCAAACTTGGACACATACTAGGTTGTGACTCTGGATGTGATATTCAATTTCTATATGTTTCCATTTCCTCATGTGTAAAATGAGATAACTACGAGCCTTTTGAAACTTTGATCCTGAAGATGTCATTTTGGTAGATCTAACATGAATACATAATGGATCCCATCACTGTTTTATTTAGAAATATAAAATCAAGGTTATTAATTCTAAATGTTTAGAACCAGTTTACTTTTTCAAAAAATAAATTGCAGTATACAAAAGTCCTTTTAAGTCTCATATTAGAATGATGTAATTTCCTTTCGTGTTTTACTTTGAATTTTAAAAATTGATTTATTTGGAAACAGATAAGCAAATCCCCGGTTATATCTTTAGATACTGATATGTGTAAGAATATTTTACAAAATTACAGTATCAACCATAGCCTCGAGAGGTAAAACTTATCCTATTTTTAATTTCCAGTGGTAGCACTTTATAAATTAAAATTATGGTGTATGTGCCAAAAGTCTGGACTTTTGTCTGGCAAAGGTTGTTTAAAACTTTGAAGAGACATCAAGAAATATGTGAGTTCATCCATCCAGATCTAGCCAGAACTGCTTTTGAGTGGTTCTGTGGCCCATTTAGGCAATTAAAGCCTTGTGATTGCCCTATTAAGAGTCTGAAAGTATGCATATAACCCACCAGTGTTTTACAGAGGAATAATAGGTAAGATTTATAAAACATTAGAAATGAAAAAATGTAGGATAATAAAAGCAGGTATTTGTTGAGTACTTACTGAGTGTTCGAGGCAGCATATATTTACATAATCTCTGAGTTTTGTTATACAAATTAAATGAGTTAATATAAAGCACATATGTGCCTGGCATATAAATGTTATGTATTTACAGTAACAACAACAATTTTTATTGATTTAATTGTACATTATTATCATAAAAATAATAGAAAATCAATAGATGGGAGAGCTGGGATTGGAATTCCAGGCTGTCTGTCTCTTAAGTCCATTCTCCATATCACTGAGCTATTCCAGTTTTCCTATGTTGAGAAGCTAGGATGGCCAAAAAAGGTCCCCAGAACCTCCCTGTAAACCATCCTCCGCAACAGACTTCTGGAATAGAAAGAAGTTGGCTTATGACCTCTTGTCACTTCCTAGTCCTTGGGTATGATAAAATTATTTAAACTGTTTCAGTTCCTCCTTCTATAAACAGGGGATATCAGTAATATCAATCCTAAATGTGTCGGGAGGATTAAATGAGACAAGGCATGTATATTGCTGCTGAACACAAAGCCTGGTACATAATAGGTACTAAATAAAGGAAGGCTGTTCTTGTTGCTTTGAGGAATGACTGATTGCATCGGTTTTGAGTGCTCAGTTTGTGGCCTGACTGAATTATGTGCACCAAATTTGGTGGTAGGTTTTTGTGAACTGACCTCACCCTGGCTGCATCTTAGCTTTTCTCCGCTTTTCAGAGGATACACTTTCCTCAACCATTTCATTTAAATTTTATTTAATGTGGTTATATTTTTGAAAAGATGGTTTTAAAGGCTTTCTTTTTAAACCACACACTGTCCAGATAGTTATGTTCTATTTATTGCTGATTTCTCTCTTTCTATTTTTTTCCTTTCTTTTTGTATCATGCCCATGGCAACTGTTTCTCTAACACTTGATTAGCTTACTTTCTGAAATAAGAGAGTAAAGTAATAAAAATAATGGTTACTAATATTGTGTTGATTTTCCCACAATACTTTTTAATGCCTTTACATTTTACATAACTAGGATAGTAGTATATTTTGATTAGTGTTCTATATTTTTAAATTAACAGTATGCTATAACCCATTTTATACATGAAAAGTCTGCAGAAATTACTTCTATGCTTCTTAGTATTCCATATATGACTGTGTCATATTTTATATAAGTATTTCTCTCTTGTTAGGCTTGTCGATTATCTCCTGGTTTTGTCAGTATAAATAATACTGAAGTGCATATTTTAGTAAATTCTTCCTTGCACTTCTGATTATCGTTTTCAGATATATGTCTGTATGTGGGGTTATAGATTAAAGAAATGAAGCCCTCTGTGCTTTAAAATAATGGTTTTCAACCTAATAAGTAAAATTGGATGAAATTTCTTTTAAAAATCTTAGAGTAGTGTTTTTTTTTTTTTTTTTTTTTTTTTTTTTTTTTTTTTTTTTTGAGACGGAGTCTCGCTCTGTCGCCCAGGCTGGAGTGCAATGGCTGGATCTCAGCTCACTGCAAGCTCCGCCTCCCAGGTTTATGCCATTCTCCTGCCTCAGCCTCCTGAGTAGCTGGGACTACAGGTGCCCACCACCTCGCCCGGCTAGTTTTTTGTATTTTTTTTGTAGAGACGGGGTTTCACCATGTTAGCCAGGATGGTCTCGATCTCCTGACCTTGTAAAGTGCCTTGTGACATCACCTTGGGTTGCTATTGAGATGGGAGAGTTACACATTGAAGGTGGCTTTTCTTAAATGCCATTTCTTTTTTATTTATTTTTTTTACTTATACCAGATGAAACTTATTTTCTTTTAAGGGCAGGATCTTGCTCTGTCATTGAGGGTGGAGTGCCGTGGTGTGATCATAGCTCACTGCAGGCTTGAACTCCTAGGTTCAAGTGATTTTCCTGCCTCTGCCTCTCTAGTAGTTAGGACTACAGGTGTACACCATCATGTCCCACTGTTTTTTTTTCTTTCAAATTTCTTTTAGAGACGGGGTCTCTCAAAGACCCCGTGTTTTTAGTACCGAGGATGCTTCTCAAAATATCGAGTTTCACAACAAATAAAGTCAAGATATGTTGCTTCATGTAGCTAATGTTTTTGTTCCATTTCATGATAAAATATAAATATTAAATTATCCTATAACTCACTAGAGAACCACAAATAAGTAGATTTACTTAATAAATAATTTATTTTAAATTATACAAAAACCCTATGATTAAATTTAATTTTTTTTTTTTTTTTTTTTTTTTTTTTGAGACAAAATCTCACTCTGTCACCCAGCCTGGAGTGCAGTGGTATGATCTCGGCTCACTGCAACCTCTGCCTCCTGGGTTCAAGTGATTCTCCTGCCTCAGCCTCTAGGGTAGCTGGGATTACAGGTGTGTGCCACCATGCCTGGCTAATTCTTTTATGTTTAGTAGAGATGGGGTTTCACCTTGTTGGCCAGGCTGGTCTCGAACTCCTGACCTCAAGTGATCCACCCACTTTGGCTTCCCAAAGTGCTGGTGTAACAGGTGTGAGCCACTGTGCCTGGCCTAATATTGTATTAGTTTGTTTTCCTGCTATAAAGAAATACCTGAGACTGGCTAATTTATAAAGAAAAGAGGTTTAATTGACTTATAGTTCCATATGGCTGGGGAGGCCTCAGGAATCTTGCAATCATGATGGAAGGTGAAGGAGAAACAAGAACCTTCTTCTCATGGTGGCAGGAGAGAGAAGTGCATGCAGGAGAAATGCCAGATGCTTATAAAACCATCGGATGTCATGAGAACTAACTATCACAAGAACAGCATGGGGGAAACCGTCCCCATGATCCAGTCACCTCCCTCTCTTGACATGTGGGGATTACAATTCCCGTTGAGATTTGGGTGAGGACACAGAGCCAAACCATATCAAATATCATCAAAGAGAAATTGTGGCATGGGGTAGTTTACAGATGTTTTTAAAAATTAGGTGAAGAATATTTTGTTGACTTGTCATCGTAATTTTTATTTACAAAGATAAGGAAAAATATTTAGATATCGGTGCAAGTATAGAAGGAACCCCATTCTACCTATTTCCAAAGGGCTTAGGTATCACACGGAGCCAGGGCTTCAGAGAAGAGAAAATATCTGTATTACAGAGAGAGACTATTTTGCAGTATTCTTGGCAACTTGACAGGGACTCGCAGAAAACTGCAGTGTGACTCTTACTGGTAAATCCTCCCTATCTCCACCCTCTAAACTCAGTCAAGTCTCAAGTTCATGACTGCTTACCTCCAAGTTTTATGTAACTTTTAACACAAGAATGGTCTGAGTTCATGCAGAGTTTGACTGATGTATAGTAGAGGCTATCCTGGAATAAGCTAGCATCCGAGAGGAATGAAACTTCACTGGTAATTACAAGTAGCAGTACAATTGGCCAAGAGTTAAGTTGGGTCAGGAACTTTGAACTGACTGCTGAATTGGGAGACATTCAGGGCAATTCTACATGTATTGCAAGGGACAGGTAGGCTCCAGGTGACAGCTTGGGTACGTGATTTTTTTCAAGAGCACTGTACAGGAAGCACAGGTCTTACTTTTTATTGTTGTGTGGAGCAGAGTCCCAGAAGGACTGACTGTGGAGTGCTAAATAAAATTCCTGTGAATGCACACCGGGTTCTCTGGAAATACAAGCTTCTAGACATTTCTGGGTTAAGATGTAGTCCATTTCACTTTGCTATCAGATTATAGATAAGTTATTGAGCAATAAAAGGAAGAATGTCTTGTTCTTTATTCATATGTTCTAAACCTGATAGACAATCGAATTGTACTTTAATAAAAATAGGGGAAGGACACGTATACGAGTGTTGGACTTGTTCCATATCGTCCCATTTGATAGAATAGGGCTAAAAAATAGTCTTTTTCTTTTTTTCTGATCATTAGAGGTATTTAAGAGCAGAAACAAAGTTTGGTGGGGTTAAAAATAGAGGACACTGAAATGATAAAACCACAATAATATTGATAAATAGAATAGTTATATTAGATAAACACATGTTCCATGAGTCTGGAAATTGTTAGTGTCAAGTTACACTGTATATTAAGGCATCTTAATATATTGTGGCACTGACTTTTAGGCACATATATTTGCATATCTTTCTAATTTTTTTCAGAAGTGGATTTTTCTGCCATTTATTTTTGCCGGTGTATAAATAAGATTTTTATGTTTTGATGTTCAACAGCCATTTTATTCTAATAGGAGCTCTAACTGTGACAATCAAATCAATTAATGTTTGTATACATGTCTTTATCAGACTCAAATCTGTGTTCACACCAGATAACAACTCAAGACTGTGACTATGCTATTGGCTATGAGGAGTGTTGCTTTAATTGCAGCCAAGTTAATCTGTAGAATTTAACAATTATGTTGCCATATACCTTAAGGGTTTATAACTCTGGTATAGAATAAGCAAATAGCATAAAACACTTGTACCTGTGTGTACTCCTCAGAGTTTTATTGGTAATAAAAAAAAAAAAAAAAACAAACCCATGCTCACTTTTGTGCTTGGGAACAGAATCTGTTTCTAACCTTTGCTATTAACAGGAAGTGGGAGAGGTGAAATGAGTCCTGGTTTTGTGGCTAGGCCAGAGCACTCTGTGTTCCTGAGAGTGGTATTCAGGTTTCATGTCTGTCTAGCTGCTTGCTCCTTTGAATAGCTGGCCTTTGAAGTCCTAAAAACATAGATTGGTAATGAGCAATGTAAAGAGTGGGAAAATATTTGGAAAATTCAAGCTCTGAGAATAGCCTGTCTGGGATGATTTGGCTCAGGCTGTGTTGTAACTGTGTTTTTCTTTCCCAGGTAAATTGTCAAGTTTTGTGAATATAATAGTATAAATTTCCTCTGTAAGAATAATTGAAAAATCTCAACTTCACTTGTGTTTTTGATAGAACGGTTGCTATATTTAGTTTAAAATTTTAGGGTGGCAGGCTGGGCTCAGTGGCTCACACCTATTCCCAGCACTTTGGGAGGCCGAGGCGGGCAGATCACCAGGTCAGGAGATTGAGACCATCCTGGCTAACACGGTGAAACCCTATCTCTACTAAAAATACAAAAAATTAGCTGGGCGTGGTGGGCGCCTGTAGTCCCAGCTACTCGGGAGGCTGAGGCAGGAGAATGGCGTGAACCTGGGAGGCGGAGCTTGCAGTGAGCTGAGATCCGGCCACTGCACTCCAGCCTGGGCGACAGAGCGAGACTCCGTCTCAAAAAAAAAAAAAAAAAAAAATTAGGGTGGCACTATCTATTGTTTAGTCTTTTAAAAAGACAATCCATGCTGTGAAGTGCCATTTTTATTTTTGTAATTACAAATGGGTATCAGAAGAATGGAATTCAATATTTTTGTTCCATTGCATGTTATTATTAAGGGCCCCCATTGTAATGTAACAGTGACCTGTTTTAGAAAATATTCTCTGTCAGAAAAAGACCATAATTTAAAAAGACATGTTTCTACCAAAGTCACGTTCTAAAATACATACAGAAGGACGTGGAATAACTCCATATAGACTTAGTGTATCGTGCCCCCCTTCTTCCAAGAAAATAGACAAATGCTATTAAACAACCCCAAAGGTAAATACGAGTATTTTTATATTTTTAGAAAGATTTGAATTTTAAAAGACAATCTTAGTTCTAGTATGTTTATCTCTTGCCTTGGCGGCAATTCTTAAAACTGTGAAACTTGAGTTGTGACTGTCAGAATCCAACACTTATATGTATATTTGGAGGACATAATTTTTAAATACTGATATCTTTATCTAATTTGTTACATTAATTATGTTACAGTAATAGTTTAATATTTTAGTGGCATGATATTAGACTTGGAATGCTGGAAATCACTGGAATGTATAGCCAATGAAGCCTGGGTTGGTTTTTGATATTTTTGGCTTATAGTACCAAATTATAATCCCATATTCTGTATTCAGATATATGAAAAAAGTGGCCTTTCATTGATCAAAATGTATTTATATATAACATTTAAATAAAGTATACATATTTATAAAATATCCAGAGGAAATATATGCAGATGTAAAATTGAGCCCAATAAATCCTTGTGTTTTCATAGGTATGAAAGATATAATAAATAATGGCAATTAGATATTGTATGTGTCAGAAAATCAGTTTTTCTCCCAAATCAATCCCTCTCTTTCTTTCTGTCTCTGTATCTCTTTCATAGATACAAGGTGAACACCTATACATATGTGCTCATATCTGTTTTAGTTGACTTCTTTCTTGAGACTTTAATCCTGAAATGTTTTACACTACATGTACAGCTAAGATTAAAGTCTTCTTTTTCACAGCACACTTTTTATAATGCCTTGAACTTGTTTCTCTGTGGCAGAGGAAAACAGCCTCATGCACCTGGACAAACAAAGGTGTTCCTTCAAAAACAGACTTTCAGAATCATTAATTCTGGTTTAGAAATAATTATGAAGGTTAAGTGGACTCTCATGTGTAAGATTTTAGAGCTGGCTGATCTGTGCTTAACTTCCCCCTTGTTTTCATCCTTCTTATGCCACCGGTATTACTGTGCCTCCTCTTAACAGTTTGGTTCCCTCTGTAGCAAGTGAGCCAGAGACAGCTCTTCAGCTTCCTATAGCGTCCTGGTAGTTTGCAGGGCCAGCTGGCTGAGATCATATGCACTTCTACCCAAACATATCCCAAGGTAAGGTTACAGGTGGCAAAGGTGTGACCAGAAGATAGATTAAAAAAAAAACATTATTTAGGTATTGGAAATGTAGAAAGAGCAGATAGTGTCTATAGTAATAACTAAGTGAGCAATAACTAGGGTGTGAGTGGAGTTTCTGTATTTAGTGTAAGAATGAAGAAATAGCAGTGTTCAGTGAAGTGGAATTTGGTGAGACATATACAAACCAGAGGTAGAAAGTAGTGGATTTTTGTAGTTTCATGTATAACCGTAAGTGCAGTATTAAAAAATACGTATTGTGCAAGTAAAACTTTTAAAGAATGCTTCTCAGCTTGAAATTCTTAATACATTATAGTAATCATATTAGTTCTTGCTGTAAAATAAGGTGGCTATAAAATAGGGTAGTTAGTTTTGAATTGTGAGTTGAAAAGGAAAAAGTAGTGATTAATGGAGACATGAGCTAGGAAAAAGCATTTGGAGAACGGATACTTTACATCAGTAGGCCTCTCAACTTTTATCTCCCCCTTTCCCTCTTTCAATTACCTCCCTTAGATCACAAGTTTCGATTTTAGTAGAAAAATTATTCTATAGATACAAATAGATGTAAGGGAGCATAAATGATTACTCTGTAAGCTAAGAATTTAAACATATGTTCAGGATTTTATTTTTGTAAAACAATTTTATTGTGAATTATTAGCATAGATTCATAAATGAATAAAAAATGATGTGATCCTATTTATGTAAAACAAAACAAATATTTGATAGGTGGTGTAGAATGTTTACACCTGCCTTGTGGATGTTTTTTGTTGGAACTGCTAGGCATACATGTCAGAATATCTGCTTATCAGAAAATCGTAGAAAAATACGCAAGTTTATGTCACTCACACCAAAGAGAAAACCAGTCAGTAACAAACTGATAAGTCTGAACAGTGATTATAATAATGAAAAGAACAATATCAACAGTAGAACAACCATATCAAGACAGTGGATCATGATGCAATGACTATAGGATTCCCTCCTAAATTTTGTTCATTGTAACACATTGTGCTATGTCTCTGTGCACAACACAACAAACTCACTTCAAAGCCAAATGAGGACTTGGCATACTCAGGAAATTCTAGTAATGAGATGCTTTTAGTTTTACTGTTATAGTATGTAGCATTTCATGTTAGGCAAATATGACAGTCTGTGCAATCGTGTGTCATTCAGTTGAAAGAACTGACAAAAGAACATGTTTTTAGATAACCTTGCATTTGCGGGAACACATATGGATTGCCAAAAATATCCATTTAGAGTGTTTAAAAGAGGCACACACCTGGATTGGCCTAGATGACCAATAATGTCTGGTGGTAATGCATGTTTTTTGGAATAGTCTTTAATTACTGAACAAGGTGGTGACATATGTCAAGCCAGTGGGATTTTTTTCCGCCAGAAGATGGGTGCTAAAGAAACTGAGCCATTTTATTTTTTTTCATCATAAAATATTTCTGATGGTCTTGCCTCCTTCAAGTCTCAACATGTGTCTCTTTACAGAGAATATTTCACCTTTCAAAATGAAGTCTCATAATGACTCACTTAAATGTTTATTGTTTTCTTGCCATAAGAAACTTTGTGACTTGTAAATATGAATTTATATATGCATATTTGTATGAATAAATACATTTATAAAAGTGATATTTAAAAAGAGCTAGCACTTAAGTTAGGCCAGACATTATTCTAAGTGCTTTATAGATGTTAATTTTCTAATCCTTTTAACAGCCCCGAAAAGTGACTTTCATATTTAGGATTGAATATAAAGTCATTCTCAAATTGTCTATGACCTATTTCTGTGTTGCTTAGCATAGTTCTATTTAAGAGAACTAAGACAAACATATAGAAATATGATGATGACAATGATGATATTGTATTACTTTCCCAAGTGTCTGGCACTATGCCTGTTTCACCAAGCATGTGTAGAGAAGCAGCAGAATATAATGATTATGAGCCTCAATTCTGGAAGAGACTAACCTGATTTTAAATCCTGGCTCTGCTTCTTACAGGCTGTGTGATTTGTGGTAAGTGACTTAAATTGTCTGTGCTTCAGTTTCTTCATCTGTTAAATGTGTATGACACCTATTTCATAGAGTTGTTATTCAGATTACTTTAATTACTAAAAAATAAGTTTAGAGCTTTTAGAATAGGGACTGGCACATATTCAATACAAAATAAGTAATAAGATACAGAAGTATGTATTTGAATATTCAAGACTTCTTTGAAGTAATATACTTAATGCTGTCGATTGAATTTTAAGCAATTAGAATGGCAACTAGAAGAGCTTTCGAAACAAACTATAGTGGAGTATCTCACATATTTATCCCTCATTCAGGCAACTACACATCTGAGTTCTCTGCTTGTTACTAGAGTTTGTGGTTGCTGGCTCTGAGTGAGAACTGAATATGAAAATTTTCAGTTTGTGAAAAACATCTGCAGCTTTTACTTGACTACAAACTTAATATGAGCCAACTGTATGTTGCAACTGCTTAAAAGAGAAAAAAAAGAATAAAAACCCCTTAAGCATTCCTTAGGCAGTATAAATAGAAATAAGAGTGTCCACAGCACGGGAAGTAACATGGTTGACGTACTTCACACTGGCTGGATCACGGTTGGAATACCGTGTTCCGTCCAAGACACCGTAATTTTAGGAAAGACTTTGACAAACTGGAGTGCCAGAAGTCTGGAAATGTGAAAAATGGAGGAAGTGGGACTGTGTAATGTAGAGAAGACTAATAGGAACTAAAACACTTGACTCCAATTATTTATAAGGTTGTCATTTAGAAAAATGGACACACTTATGTATTGCCCTAGAAAAGAAAGAGTAGAATCAATATAATGAAAGAAGCATGTATATTTTTACTCAGTATTAAGGGTGAAAATTAATGGGTATCAGTGCTGAGTCTTGCAGTGATATAAGAATTCCTGTATATAACTGAAGCTTACATTCAGTTACATTCACTAAAATAAGATTTTTGCATTCATATCCTCATTTGGATGGGGCAGTAAAGGAATTATATCCCCAGAAAAATTCATTAAAATTGTAGGGCTGTTCTATGATTGCATGGATGGTTGAAATTAGACTTGATGGCACTATTGGTTTTTCTAAGAAAGACGCTAAAAGTCTGTATCATTGGTTTGCTTTTATTCAGTCTAGTTTGGAAATCTTAAGAATGGATGAAGGAACATTGGATGAAGAAGGGGCACAGGGTAATATGTTATTTTCCCAAATTTCAGAAATTCTACTAATTTAGGTTCAGCAGGTAATTAAGAATTCTTTCATGCATGTCAGCAAAAATAGTTAGATACAGGACTCATTGAATATTGTATTGTGTTGGGAACTGATCAGAGAAAAACCATGGTGTGTGTCCCTGAACTCTGGTTGCTTTTTACCTAAGAGGGGTTGAAATGTTGTGTGCTTTTGAATTTTATTGTGGAAGATATTTGAGGTTTGTACTAGTACACTAAGGGTTATTTTTAAGGATTGAGTGAAATGAAAGTGTATTACTGGGAAATATAATAGAAGATAGCTATAGTATGACCTTGGAAACTGACTTTGTGTTTTACAGGCATGTTTTTCTTTACATATTTCATTCTTGTATCTTGAAATAAGCTCTACTTACGGTTAGGTATATGCTAGCTCTTAGAATTCCTTTAAATTCATCTTGTCAGAATATCAGCCATTCTGTATTAATATTACGAAGTTTAAGACATTGGATTATGTTCAATTTCAGCAGTTTGTATAATTGATTGGAAAAAGCAATAAATAGGCTTTATAATTTTATATTTTTTGTAGGAAACAGGTAATTTAATACATTTATAATGTATGTATTTTTTCATAAGATAGACTATATAAAATCTAAATAGGCTATCTAAATCCAGAATTAAAAGGCACAGTCATGTTTTTTTTTCTTTTGTGGCATTGGATAATACCGGTTTGTTATAATCTAGAATATATTACAGTAATCCCACATCATTCAAGTCAATAATAAATTTATTTGAATCAAAAGTGGACACATTTAAGGAATTGTTTCTATATATCCAATTAGGTAATTCTGGTTGGCTAAATTGGGAGCTGGTCATAATCCCAAAAGACACAATTCCAAATGTCATAATTCTGAATGTTAAAATCCCAGAAGAGTAAAATCTCTAAAGTCTAAAATCCAGAAAATCACAATCCCCAAAACATCAAAATCCTGAAAATGTAATTCTGAAAAAAAATTAAACTTTTTTTTTTTTTTGAGACAGAGTCTCGCTCTGTCGCCCAGGCTGGAGTGCAGTGGTGCGATCTCCGCTCATTGCAAGCTCCACCTCCCGAGTTCACACCATTCTCCTGTCTCAGCCTCCTGAGTAGCTGGCCCTACAGGCGCCCACCACCACACCCGGCTAATTTTTTGTATTTTTAGTAGAGATGGGGTTTCACTGTGTTCGCCAGAATGGTCTGGATCTCCTGACCTCATGATCTGCCCATCTCGACCTCCCAAAGTGCTGGGATTACAGGCGTGAGCCACTGCGCCCTGCCTAAAATATTATTTTAAAGGTATTTATTTATATTTTAAAAGGAGGATTTAGTTAAGAAATGTAAAAACAGAATATAGGCCACTTTACACAACAAAATATGCAATAACAACATACATACTTTTGCACACATAAACACTGAAGTATGCTAATGACAGTCATACTGGTATAATAGTTAGGAGAAGATGAACTGTCCTTATAAAGAAGTAGGTCAAAAAAGGACAATGTATAAACGCATGTCACTATGATTGATAGTTGTGTGCAACAGCCTTCTAACTTCGGTCATCTGAAATAATACAATGAACAACCTAATTCTTTTGACAAGATCCATCAAAAACTGTAATAGGTTACCAAAGTATATATAGTCACCCAAAGAGCCGAGATCTCAAGAAATTTTATGTTTCACAAATGCAAATATACAAAAGAACATCTCTTCATTTATTGAGAAAATTTCAATGTTTTTACATACATATACAACGCTTAACAGAAAGTAAACATAACGCACTTTTGTGAAGTTGAATTTGCAAAAACATGCATAAAACAGAACTCTCAAAATCTCTATACATTTATACCTCCAGTAAAGGAAATGATGTGAAGATGAAATACATAACATAGTGAATTGCTTTACCGGGTTTCTAGATATTCCTCAATGCTGTAAAGTTGACATCTACAATTAAGCCCATATGTTCATATATTCTATTGATAAATAGAGGTCAGAAAAATAGCATATGTGGGTTCGGCTTCTGTTTTCCTTCTTATTTTCTTCAGTTACTCTTTTGACTGTGTTATCTTATTATTAACCCTTGCCTCAAATTGTTCCCTGGTAGAGTGCTGCAGGCTACAGCCCTTTTTCAAATGGTGAAAAATTTGAGAGAATAGTGGTATGAAGAACATTTTGAATGCAAGGCTGTTTAGTTGTGAATATTGCATTGATCACATCTGTGTTTCTGAAGCTCTGTGACTTGCTCTCCTAAGCCTAGAGCAATCTTCACAGACTAACTCTGTGGGGTAGAGAAATGGTTCTAAGTAATATAATAGACTCACTTTAATTTAGAAGGTAGATATCGCTGAATACTTTAGTTAGCACTTGCTGCATTCAAAACATGCTGGGAGGTGAGGGATTATGAAAGAGAAAGTTGAAATATATAGATTTGGACAATAGAAAAGTGTGTTTAATTTTTGCAGTTATTGTTGATGTTTTATTTTTTACCTTCATCATTTCAGTTTCTTATTTTGTTTCAGATACTAAAACATCAAATCCATGTTCCATACATCTTAGACACTGATTTTTTTTTATGTCATTTTGACATCCCTCCAGCACCCAAATGCCAACATCTGCTTCATTTTGCCACACGGTTGTAGGCTTGAACTCCGAAAAGCCCTAAATGTTTTTAAAATTTCTTTGTGTATGTTTTCAAAATAACCTTCCTTTGAGTTCTCAGTTTTATGTGAACTGTAGTTAAACTCTTTTTTTCCATGACTTGTAGCATATGGTATTTAACTGTTTGCCACTGTCGCTTTCTGAAGTGAACATATTTGTACAAAGGCATTTTAAGAGAACAGTACACTTAATCAGAGAAACTCCTTCAAGGTGACTCTACTGCTTAAACATGGTTTAAAAAGATTAAAATATTTATGGCTGACCATTATTGTTTCATTGTCTATCAAAGTTAATCCAAATAACTGGCCTTTGAGAAAGAGTACACATTAAAAAATTTTGAAGGCAGTCATTTTTTTGATTTTTCATCCAGAAGTATCTGTCCCTAAAGGAAGAGAAACTTTCTTCAGAAAGGTATTTGTTTTAATCAAGGAAGTTTTTGCTGATATCAATGATTTGGTATCATCCCTTAGTTCTTGATAAACATCATACCTTAAATGAGTCCTCTGTTTTTTTAACTAGTTTTTCTTTTGTCTGAAGCAAAATTGCCTCTTTTAGAGGTGAATTACTCAATTTTTAATTGTTTTGGGGGCAGGGGGCATTATTTTCCTATTGAAGAACAAAATGTAAAACACTGCCCTGGAAGGAATATTTGCAAAACCATGAAAGTAAGCAAAGTTGAGATGGGCTACTATATAGAAATTTTGCATTTTATTCTAAAATACTGCATTTTTCCATGATTTGTAACCTGGTGTGTATAGAAGCATTGGCTGCAGCCTGAATTCCTGAGCCCTTCACTTCTCCACTTTTAATATATAAACACAATTTCACCGTGCTTGGAAGAATCCTGTTGTAGTGAAGGTAATATTTTTGGCCTCTTTTTGTGTTGTTGTTGCTTTGCTGCTTTGTGGAGAGGGATAAGTTTATTGTAAAAACTTCTTTAAATCCATGTTCTTGTACAGGGCTACAGATATCTTACTCCTCAGTTCCAGGCAAGTCACCCTTTCTGGGCTGCAGTTACTGGCACAATAGTTAAATATTCTGGTTTGTTGGAAGATTTTTCAAAAATCTCTATTCCATCCACCAAGTTCTGAGAGACTAATATTTCCCTCAGTTTGTCTCATTTGTGGGAAGAAATATTATCTGCCCATCTTTATTACTACCCCAATATAAAGTTTACATATTTATGTGTTTGCCGTTCTATAAATATGTCTGAAACAGGTTGATTATATATTTTCAAAATAAAAGATACAGAATGAAATCAGGTTGTAGGGAGAATGAATGAACCAAAAAGAAAAAAAAAAAGGTTTTGTATATTTTAATTTCTGAGAAGTTTTTCCATTAGGTTTATCGGATAATTTTGTTGTTGTTGTTCTTCACAAAAATGTTGTTCCGCCATGTTTGTTCATGTGGGAAAAAGTTCTCATCGTTTGAGAGTATGAGGATTGTATACACGATCTTAAGAGATCGTGGAGAGAAAGGATTTTGTTAGTTTCATGACATTAGTTTCCTTAGCTGCCTTTCTGAGAATGGTCCTTATGTTTAAGTTGGGGGCATTTAAGTTACTGTGAGGATTAAATTCAATCAAAAGAATTAAGTGTTAGGAAACTGGGCCTTGCCTGTGAAATAGTGACTAGTCAGTAAAACACACACATGCACACGTGCACATACACATTCCTCACTGCTATTTTGACGTATATGTACCTATAGTATGTCTGAATTTTTCATGGTATTATATTATTCTTCAATTATTTGAAATTAATTTAAAGAACAGAAACTAAAAGAAATCATAGAATCAAAGATCACTATGTGCCCTATCTTCTCAATTGTGTATAAACCTTTTGAAAGAAAATATGTTCATTTAATAATTTAATAACACATTTTGCAGTTGTTGTAAAGTTCATAAGTTTCTGTTTGCTGAGTATTAAGCCAAAATTTTAAAACAAATGAAATTAAGTGGCCTGGTGACCTGACTTCAAGTATTGATCTGTAAGCACTTTTAAAATGATTGCTTAACAGCATGGTTTCTTTTTTTGCAAATCTTTTGCCAAGCAGTATAATGTGCCAATGATAATGAAATATTTGAACTAGAAAAGATATTTTTATTTATAGAGAAACAAGTAAAGGCCCTAAGGTGGTTAAATTATTGCTTAAAGTCACAGAAAAGTGGCATGGCTCTGATTTCCTGGTTTACCAGATACTTAGACACTCTTTTCAATGACAGAAAAGCAAATGATAAATAATTTACTTTCTAGATATTGTTGAATTCTTACTATGTTTCTGGGCTTATATGAGATGCTGGAAAATTTCCTAAAAAGTGAAGAGGGTGAAATGGGGAGGTGTTAGTCAAAGGGTAAACAGTTTTGGTTATACAAGATACGAGTAAGTTCTAAAGATCTGTGCAGTATATTGCCGACAGTTACCAGTACATACTGTGTTGTAGACTTAAAAAGAGGGTAGATTTTATGTTTTGTTCTTATCACAAAAAAAGATGGGAGGAAACTTCTGGAGGTGATGGATAGGTTTATGGCACAGATAGTGGTGATTGTTTCACAAGTATATGCTTATCTCCAAACTCATCAAGTTGTATATATTTAATATGTATAGCTTTTTGTATGTCAATCATACCTTAATAAAGCAGGTCAAAAAAAGAGGAAGAGCTTCAATTATTTTTCTCTTCTTTCCTTTTTCCATACCTTCATAAAAATTCAGAGTGCAAATTTCTTAGTTTATTTCGCCTACTTTCTGAGCAATATTTTTTAAAACGTGTGTTACATTTCAAAAGCAATATTCAATTCATTACGGCATTTACTAGAAGAACTTGTTCTTGAAACTTAGGTAAATGGTTATTAAGTAATAAAAATTTATCTTTCAGTATGCTTTTTTTTTTTGTACTGGAGTAGAAAACCCAACTAAAAGTGATATACATTTGATAACCAAAGTATATTATCTCACAGATGGAAGTCTAGAAGGTCTTAAGGGTGACTCCATCAAGGAGTTCTGGCTCCATTTTCTCAGGAATTCTCTTGATGTTGCCCTCCTCTAAATGAAACAATGTAATTGAAGCACCTCTGAACCTCATATTCAACCATAACAATGAATAGATGAAGAGTGAGGAAGAACTTTCCCAGCAGCCTCCAAAAATCCTCCTTTTATTAACCTGACTGATCTTTTTTGAACTATTCCCTTCAAAGGGCAGTGGGATCACTGTACAACCAAACTTTGGTGGGACACAGCAGACCTGTGACACTAGCTCACATGGGAGAGGAATAAAACACCCCAGGAAGGGAGAAAGATTATGGACAGCTCACCCTGCCCCTTAGAAAAACTGGAGACTATGTGTTCCTGAAATGAAACAAGACAAGTGTTCATTGCACTCTGAGAATACATTATGATGTAGAAAAAAAGTTGAGATATATAGGATATGAAAGTGGCACACAGGCTTGGTAATTACAGCAATTAGTGATAATGTATGTTATCTTGGGTACTGCTTGGGGTCTCTATGTGTAAGATGACTTTAAATATGTGAAAATTTTGACAAAACATTCACACTATTCTCTCAAGGAAGCTGTTTATTTCTAATTTATTTTGTCTGCAATTTGGTTTTTAATAAATTCAAGACTCAAGTTAACTTTTTATAAATACTGTACATATTTTACTGTCAGAATTTTAAGAACAGCATAAGTTTTTTTAAAAAAATACACAAAATGTAATTTTAGTAAGGTTAAGAAGAGCATGTACTGCTGGAAGGATAGTTCTGTAACTACATAGACAGAATATATGTCTTCTCTGTCACAATTTTGCCTTCAGATTCATTGTTGTAGAATGTTTCTTAAGACTTCAAAGATACTGTAATTTCTCATAGATGGATTGTGGAGAGAGATCACGTGTAGATAAAATTCCTACATGGTCCCAATGTTTTAAGTATAGTCATCTTCTCCCACTCTAATACTGAATAAGAATTACTAGTAGAAAAATTGGGTGATCAATTACTTATTTCCACTCTGAGATCAGGTCTCATTTAACTTGAATTTGATTTGTTCTTCCTCAGACTCAGTGTTCCTGATGTAGGTGGTGTTAGGCTCCCACATTGTTAAAATAATGTGCAACATTAGTATTCTTTTAAAATACCATTAACATGCTTTATCTTTGTTGATTTGTCAAATCAAGACTTTACTATTGAAGGTGACTTTTTTTTCCCCTGCATTTCAGCTGAGTTTCTCTTATAGTAGTCTTGACTGCTACCTGTTTTTGCTCATGACTGCTGATTGCCTGTACCCTAAATCCTCTCTGGACCAGGATGGGAGCATGCATTTGCAATGTTGGAAACTTGGAATTTGTTTCCGTGGAAATTCTATAGGGGCTTTGAATTTGTGTGGGGTATTGTGTGTATTCAAACTATAGAAAAAACCTCTGTTGTTATCTGTCTTCATTTAAGGGGAGAGCCAGGGAGGCTGTTTAGAATTAAATGTTTTTAGAGAGTGTTTGCTAGCTTTTAGTAACTCCTAGACCTGGTAAGGATCAGGACCAGGCAGGTGTGAGGACTACACCTGTTAACAAAAGCAGCCCTGATCCCTGTGCTGAGAGGGAGTATAGTCTAGTGGCAGGGACAGGTAAAGCAAATACATATAAAATCATATGACATCTAAGAAGGGGAACTAAGTGGGGCTGAGAAGAAACTGTATTTATTTCATGAGATGCTGACTGAGCTAAGATCTAGGGAGAAATCAGAAATTAAACTCCCACAATATCATGAAGAATACACTTGAAAACAGTATGAGCCCTTGGCTTTCCCTTATTTGAGTCAATATGCTATTTGTATAGAGTGGGATTTATTCTGTTGGGATCATATTTTTTCAGATACTACAGAGTAATTTTTAGTTTGGGAAGAGCAAAATGTCTCTAGTTATCCCAAGGATTAAAAACTTTAAAGCAACTTTTCATTCATATTAATGTGAAAAAGAATCCACTAAGAAAAGACTGTTCCATGTTTAAAGACATTTCAGCATTCATTACGTTGTGTATTGTTGAAGTAAGACTTCAGGTATTCATTTGATTTTAAAATATGTATGGAGCACCTACTACATAGTAAGCATTTTCCTGCGTGCTGGAGCACAGCAGCAAACCAAGCAGAGATGTCCTGTGGGGCCTTGAACTTGGAGGTACTTCTCATTTCTCACCCTGTCATAGGGAATCCCCACCGCATTCCTTGTTACTGTAGAGTCACTGTGCGATTCTTGGTCATAGAACATTTTCATTCCATTACTAACATCGATTGTCTCTGACCAATATTTGTATTCAGGTTGATTAAAAATATTCCTCTGCTGTTGAATGAAATCTTAGAATCTTAATTCTTCTATGTCATTCAATAGAATTTAGGCTTGTCTTCCAGATTTAAAAAAAATCATCTGGCTGGGCGCAGTGGCTCACGCCTGTAATCCCAGCACTTTGGGAGGCTGAGGCAGGTGGATCACAAGGTCAGGAGTTTGAGAACATCCTGGCTAACGTGGTGAAACCCCGTCTCTACTAAAAATATAAAAAATTAGCTGGGCGTGGTGGCGGGCGCCTGTAGTCCCAGCTACTTGGGAGGCTGAGGCAGGAGAGTGGCGTGAACTCAGGAGGCAGAGCTTGCAGTGAGCAGAGATAGGGCCACTGCACTCCAACCTGGGTGACAGAGCGAGACTCTGTCGCAAAAAAAAAAAAAAAAATCATCTAAGGTGCAGTATGTACTGAAATAGTGAACTTGGAACAACCCCATATTCCATTGATATTCTTTTTTTTTCCTGGTTACACAACTGCTCGGACAATAGTGTAACAATGTCAAAGAAAATTTGTCTGGGAGGTAAGAAGATTGGTGATAGGAAAAGTACTATTACTATGGACATGCTCTAGATTTGGGAGTCAAATATTTGAGTATGGTTCCTGGATCCCTAGTAAGGAGGCCATGAGTAAGTTGCTTACCTTGACCAATCTATTTTCTCCTTTTCTAAAATGGTAATTCTGTTTGCTCTGCTTAACTCACAGCTCTTGTAAGGATCACATGATAAATGCTAAGTTGCTTTCATACTGTAATACAGGCACAAAGCTGGGGTGATTAAATTTTAGACCGCAAGTGTGGACTAACCATTGTGAGTACAATATAATGTCAGAGCTGGGCAAACAATTTAAATAAGGGAAATCGAACTTTGTTCTCCCCATCCCACCCCTGCTTTTTTTTTTTTTTTTTTAATTTCTTGTATTGCTTTAGATGGGCAAGATTGAGATTTTTGGTGTGGGAGGAATTTTTCTGGTGTCCCTCAAATTTAATTACATAGGTAAAGGTGGGATTGATCCTTGTTACTCAAAGTAAGACTTGACAACAGAATCAGCATTACCTGGGAGCTACTAGAAATGCAGCGTCTCAGGTTCCACTCCAGATGACTGGGTCAAAATCTGCATTTTAAGAAAATCTCCACTTTTATTGTATGCAAATTTTCCTAAGCAGAGAAGTTGATAGATTTCTAAAACTACCCTGATCATTCCAAAAGACTCTTTAGGAAGTTACAGCTTCAATCACAGCAGCTGCTAGATGTTTTAGCACCACCTGGGAGAATGGGGGATTGGGTGGGGGAGAGGGGCTATACTAAAAAAGAAAAAAAAAAAAAGCTATGCTGCTTTCTGTTCCCAAGGAACCATTTTAGGGGTGAAAGGTTCATATTCCATTATCAGTCCCCTGAGCCCACCAGTGTTCAAAAATGTTTTTTTCCCAAGACTTTTATGGCACTTAAGTCAGACTGCTCATATTGGAATAACAGACCAGAAATGACTGACAGTTATAGTGTCTGGGATTAGGGAGAAAAATATTTAGTGAGAGGAACTGGGAGTTTATCAGGAGATATGAATGATTTCATCTCCAGGATTCTGGTTTCTAGTCACCTTTGCTCTCTGAGGGAAGTGAATAAGGACTGCCTTACTCTGCCTGTTCCCAGTTCCAGGAAATGTACATTCTCAAGAGATCAGGTGGTTTTATAAAACATATTCTTTTTCTCTTGTAGACGGGCATTGAGAGCAAGGGAGGCTTAAATCCTCGATAAAGATCATGTGCGTATTTGAAAATTGGACGTAGTTCTTCGGACACCCAAACCTTTTACATGCAATTGCAAATTAGCCCTCACTTCCAGCCATGGCAAGGTTTAGGATTAAATGATATTGAACTAGCTTTCCCCTTAGAACACTGCTTTTCTTTGCAGGATGGTAAAGCTAATTTTTAATCATACCTCCTCTACAGTTTTAATAATTATGACTTTTCTTCTTTTTCCTCTTTTCTTTTTCCCTCCTGCCTGGAGTCCTGGGTGAAATTTAAGAGTGTGTGTGTGTGTGTGTGTGTGTTTGATGCTATCTGATTCCTTTGAGTATTGACTACACATCTGGACTGTGCTACTGAACAAAGTTGAGAGTGTTGGATGATGTGCAATAAATACCCATACCTGAGGCTGGGTCAATTATAAAGAAAAGAGGCTTAATTGGCTCACGGTTCTGCAGACTGTACAAGCTGGCCTCTGCTCGGCTTTTGGGGAGGCCTCTGGAAGTTTTTACTCATGGCAGAAGGGAAGCAGGAGCAGGTGTGTCACATGGCGAGAAAGGGAGCAAAGTGAACACGGGGGGTGCCACCCAGTCATAAACAACCAGATTTTGGGAGAACAAACTTACTAATATGATAACAGCACCAAGTCATTCATGAGAAACCTGCTCCCATGATTTCATCACCTCTAATCAGGCCCTACCTCCAACACTGGGGATTACAATTCAACATGAGATTCAGAGGGTTAATGTGTCCCAACTTTGTCAAGGCCTATAATGGAAATAGACTTGTACTCACACAGCTAACACTTTATCCTAGTAGACATGCCTTTGAGTGCATAGCTTGAAAGGTTGAAACAAACTAAATTGAGGGTTGTTTATATTAAATAAAGCTATTTTCCCCCAATTTTAGCTAAACCTCTTTTTATATAAAGAAAAAGAATTTTTTTCCAATAAGATAACCAATCAAAGCAGGAAATCATTTTGTTACAATTGTTGTACAAAGCAGCCCTGTGCAAGGCTATTGCGAATGTTAAGACCTTTCTTGGGGGTCTCCGATAACTGATTCTCTCTAGAGAATTCTTCCTATTCTTGGCTGTAGATTGTTGCTAAAAAGAATTAGTTCCATTTTCTCCAGAGTGCTTTAAGTTATAGCTATTTATCTTTTAAGGAAGCTCCTAAGTATCCACAGGTGTTCAGCCCCCTAAAATTTCATTTATCTTCAGCACAGCCGGCTTTTCAGTGTTTACTATAAGGCTTTAACCACATGGTAATTCCTCC
This sequence comes from Piliocolobus tephrosceles, assembly GCF_002776525.5. Lineage (NCBI taxonomy): Eukaryota > Metazoa > Chordata > Mammalia > Primates > Cercopithecidae > Piliocolobus > Piliocolobus tephrosceles. The sequence continues at coordinate 20,584,894 of NC_045443.1, forward strand.
CTTAAAGAAGTCTGCTGTATATAATGTTAAGGCGGAGTTGTCATGGCTGTTATGCTGTGTCTCAAGCCAAATACGTTTCTCAGCATTCCAAGGTTATGTGAATACACAGAAATAATTATTTTCAGATGTTGACATTGCACTTAGTGATTTAGTAATATGAGAAAATATGGTTCAAAAGTTATTCATTTAAAAAGCAATGCAAAATGTAGTAGAGGCAAATATGGTACGCATTCGGGCACATACTGTAAAGTAGAAATGTTGGAGTGATTTAGCGTTCTGTTATAATATCTTTATCACACAGGATATGGACTTACTGTGATGTGAGTTAGCATGTTTCCTCTGACACAACTAAAGTTCAGAGATGTGCCTTGCTTCTAGTCTAATAATGACTTTCAATCACTGAGCCAGACCCATGATTCTTGGATTTGCTTGTCACTTAAGATGTTGTCTTTTTTTTGTTATTTTGTTTTTGTTTTTTTTGTGAGATGGAGTCTTGCTTTGTCTCCCAGGCTGAAGTGCGGTGGCACAATATTGGCTCACTGCAACCTCCACTTCTCAGGTTCAAGCGGTTCTCCTGTTTCAGCCTCCCGAGTGGCTGGGACTATAGCACGCCTGGCTAATGTTTTTATATTTTTAGTAGAGATGGGGTTTCACCATGTTGACCAGGCTGGTCTCAAACTCCTGATCTCAGGTGATCTGCCTGCCTCAGCCTGTCAAAGTGCTGGGATTACAGTTGTGAGTCGCTGTGCCTGACCAATATGTTCCATCCTTAAGTCACTTTTGAATGTTAAAAAAATGAAATCTTTAGCTTCAAAATATAATTTTTCTGTAATAATCCAGAAAATAACAATAGGACTTTTAAAAAGGGCTTTTCTTAGCTTTGCAAGAAAAGGGATAAAAGCAGAAAGATTCACTTTTTGAAGAGACCAAGACTCAGTTGCAAAGGTACTCTAAATTTACTTTTTCCTAACATTGGTTTATGACATTCAGTATGAATTTTGTCTGTTTATATCCACATATCATGTAGTCAACATAGAAAAGGCAAAAACCTGAATGAAGTTTTATTATACTCATTGATTCTTTATCTTCATGAAAAGGGAAATTATTATTTCTTAATAGTCTTTAAATTTCTACAGTAGCATTTGAGGAAAATGAAATAAACTCCATTTGATGTATGACCTATTGCACTTAAAAATATTCAGATCACTGGTTATTGCTGACTGCTTATAAGGCAAAATGTTTTGATTTTAATGTATTGTTCATGCTGTGAGCAAAATGAGTGTCTGCTAAGTTTTTATTTTAAAATGCGTATTTCTGTCTTTACCTTGTAGCCTTGCAATGCGTTTGCACAATGTTTGCAAAGTACAAGTTTATTATATTGTTTGTCTGCTTCTTATTATAACTTTAAAAAGAAAATGGGACACCCTCCTCTCGCCCCACCCTAGAGACAGATTTTCCATGACAGAATAGTTCTAAACATCAGGATATTGCATAAGTCAGTCTGGAAAAAATAGGAACAGACAGCTAACACTATCTAGTAGAGCTTTGCTTTTGTGACCACATTTTTTGGTTAAATAACGCTACATAAATGATAATTTCCCTACATATTTTGATATCAATATCTAAGTTGATATCAACTTTCAAAATCCATAATTGTTCTGTGTACATTCTTTGATTGTTTTTATTTGGGTACTGTATAAAAATGATGACAGTTTAAAAGTCATTGTATGGTGTAAGATCCAAGGAAATCTGATTAAGCTCTGAGTCTAATGAGTGTGAGAGAAACCTGTGCAAGGGGCGTTTCAAAGAGTTAACAGTGTGGTGAGGTAGGAAAAAGTGATGGTGTGTAGGATATTGCCCTGCTCCAGGTTTTACAAGGAGTAGTTAGGATTTGATTTTTGGCCCCCAAAAGACTTAAACTTTAACGTAATTATAAGGAAAAAGAAATTGGTGGCATGGCTCTGTGATCCTGTGGGTTGCTTGCGACTGAGTGTAGTGAAAAGTTTGTGAAGTAGACGTTAATATTCAAAGCCTGTTTCAGAAAAGTTGAAATCAGAGTGGTAAGCAAAATTATTCTCCAAGTCCCTTTTAATTTTATTTGCTCACTTAAGCCAAAAGAACTGGGATAGGCTGTATCTTTTTCACGTTACAATGATCAAACTACAAGGGCCAAGTGCAACTCTATTCATATTTCTTTTCAAGTACAAATCTATTTCTCAATAAGTCACATCACTTATGTAACACTTCTTGAGTACTTGTTTACTACAGCCTGGACAAAGGGTATCAAGGAACAGTAGGTTTACTTGGTGGTGGAGTCTGGGGAAAAATAAAACTATTTGTTAACAGCCAGTTGTTTACAAGGACCCTTATCTACTTTGTGACATCTTTATGCCTGTGGAATGAAGAATGTGATCTAACTCACTGTGGAAGCTTAGCTTTCTTCCCTTTCTGCTCCTGGAGCTAGAGGTTTTCCATCAGAAATGGATATATTCTTATGAGATTCCTTATCAGTATTCCATGCCATTTTAGAATTACTTCACCTATCTCACCTTTGATTATTTATAAGTAAAAGGAGGGAGAACAGTACCCGTTTTGTGAAATTGTTTCTGACACATGCATAAAACATTATGTATCATACAAATAAATTATAATGAAATTATATGCTAGGATTGGATCTAATTCCTTGAATTACTCAACAGTGAAGCTGAGTAAGTTGAAGGCACTGCCACAAAGTACTGTTGGGAGTATAGTGGATACATAAGAAGAAATACTAGTTAAAGGAAAAATAGAACATAATTGAGAAAAATAAATTCTGCAAATAATACATAATTAAGTACCATGAAACAATTAGAAACTGTTATAGTTCAGACTTGAAAGAGATTATTTCCTGAGGCAAAGGGAGCATTCATGGAGTAGAGTAGTCGTTGAGTAGGATCCTTCATGGAGCAGATAGTATGTGGGTTCTGACGGGTGAGTGGAATTTGAACAGGGAGAGACCTGAGAAAGACATAGTCAAAGGCAACATCACTAGGAGCAGAAGAGTAAAAAAAAAAAAATGGTATTGAAGAAGAATAGTGCAATTATGTCATGGGTCATAAAATACATTAGATTGACAAGTTAATTCTCACTAAGAGCCAGGTACTTTGCCAAAATAAGCATTTTACATAAATTATTTCACTTTCATGGTAAACCTAAGAAGTAGAAATGTATGGATAAAGAATTCAGGACATGATACAACTATTATGTGGAAGCAGATGAACTTGAAACCAGGGACTGGGGTCTTGACCACCAATCTCTGTTCCCTGATGTTGGTATTTGGTAACAGAGGGAAGGAGGGATATTTCATTCTGTAAGCTGTGGTCACTCATAGGATGTTTTTGAGCAGAGTGAGTAATGTGTTCCTCCCAATTACTCTGTCTCTTCTCACCCATCCTTCTCTTTAACCCTGCCTTTAAACTACCAAGACAAACCATTTGGAATTACAGGTCTGATCGTATAGTACATGTGCTTACAATCCTACAGGGCTCCCAGGGCCCGTAGTATGCATTTCTTGTTCTTTCCGTGATGTACAAGGCCCTGCCAATCTCTATAGCTTCATTTGTAACTACTTTCCTTTCTCTGAAATCTCCTTGCTGTCTTCCTCTGCTTTTCCTGAGGTTAGTGCCTCCTCCTGGATGACCCTTTTGCATTTCTGGGTCCATCTATTCTGCTCTGCTTTTGTCATTTATTGTGAAATATTGAACTGCTTCTTAACCCTCTTCTTCTTAAAAATTTGAAAATCTGTTTCCACATATGTGGTTCTACACCAAAATGGAATTCAATCATTGACACTACCTATTCCATGTTAAAATGGCTTTTACAATTATCTAATGTAATTTTTCCCCCAAACTTCCAGTGTGTGACCCGTAACCGTGACCTGTTTTGTCTATTAGTTAGGATAGGCTAAGCTATCTTGCAGTAACAACCACCACAAATGTTGTAATGGCTTACAACAAAAAAGATTTCCCTCTTGTTTGTGTAGATTGAAAGGAAGACTCTGCTTATCGTAGTTACCTGTGAAGGAAGCTCCACTTGACATGTGCTTTCACAATCACTTAGGAGAGGGAGAGAACATGGTAGTCACATGCTGATTCTTAGCACTTCTGGCTGGTAGTGATGCATTCCACTTGTGCATACATTTCACTGACCCCGCATGGCCTCACCAAATGTCAAGGAGACAGGGAAGCACAGTCCTACCACGTGGCTGAAAGTGGGAGACACATGGAAATAGTTAACAGCACTGCAGTGTGTTAAAGATCTGAAATTGTAAGACAATTCTTTAGAAAATTTATGTTCAATAGTAGTTGGTAAAAGTGTCAAGTCAAATGTTGCAGTTTGGAAGTGAAAACTGAAAAAATCCTAAAGATGTGAGATTGTATCTTTTAAAATCATCATCTCAGTTTGAAACACTGAATATTGAAGCATATGCTTAGACTTAATGCAATAAATGCGAGCATTTCATGGCCGTGGCACAAAAATGTGTTAAAACTATATCGTCCATCCACTGATAGTATTGAAGAACAAAGCAGTGTCACAGAAAATAGGTTGCATTATTCTTAGAAATATATCATGCTTTGAGGGATCCTTTTTTTTAAAGGAGGTCATGATCATCTTTCATAAATAATTTATCAGTCAATGGTAGTGAACAGAGTTTGAATGAGTCAAAATTCTACAATGAAATGCTCCTGTATAAGTGTAAAATATATAAATGTATATATAAATATACATATACAAATGTAAATATATAAATGTATCTATTTAGTATGTATTTGCCCCTAGTTTAATTTGTCAGCACTAACTGCTGGTTTTTATTTCTTTTTGCAAGAAATTATATAGAAATTGATTTGAGGGAGATTTAATATAAATGTTAAGTGAGAGGAAATCTTACCCTGTCCTATCTATGGATATTGATAGACTGTACCACTGTATTCCTAACTCCTAACTTGGATATAGGAGCTTGACTATCTGCATAGATATGTAAGGGGATATGGGTGACAGGAGGAATTACAAATGTACTTATTTAACAATTAATGGTGACATAAGCTATTTAGGTAATACCTCATTTTTTTTTTTTTAGAATGAATGATGACTGTCACTGTGACTTAGGATACAGACATAACATTAGGAAATCAAAATAAATATGTTTCCTTCAAAAAATTTTCCTAGTCGTTTTTTTGACTAGCGTTTTAAAAATTGCATAAGACTATTTTCATTTGCTATGTGTACATTAAATATGTCTGTGTAGGTCCCTTTGCTTTCTTTTGCCCCACAGTGATTACGTTGAAAATTATAAACAGAGGCATTAGCATAAGTTATGGATTAAATATGGAAATCATAAAAAACCCTAATTCCATGAAAATGAAATTTCTTTTTGAAAAGAGAAATAGGTACTTATTTTCATTTAGCAAATTTTCTTATGGAACATCATTACTCTGCCTCTCAGAAAATTTGCCAAATTGTTTAAAACTCCCTCCGAATATTTGTACTTCAATAACCTATTGAAAGCACAACTGATTTTGTTTGTGCTAGGTTTATCTCCATTTGAAGGCAGACTCCTTTGGTGAGCTCCCCCATGGCAATATGAGAGAAGGAAAAGAAGGAGGGAGGACCTTGTAGGACTGGTTTATGTAGCAAAAAGTTAAGAGACGAGAGAGCTCTACAATTATTGAGCACAGGAAAAACGATTTCCTATTCATAGTAGTGTGGCACATGTAGAGGAGTCTTTAAAGATGATACAGCATGCCGTTCCTTTCCCCTCCATTGTGTAATCAACCAGCCAATATTTATCAAGTACCTGTTAGTTTCACTTACAGAGTACATGTAGCTGAGTTTTCTTTTCTTTTCTGCTTTCTTTATCCCTGCTCTCCAGCTCCTGACCTGTCCATCATGAATATCAGTTTTCCCCGTGCATTAAACCTTTAAACCTGTCTTCCATCTAATAAGACTTCACACTGCTCACTTTTCCTTTCTGACACTGAATACACATAAACAAAGGGCAATGCCTCTTAAACTCAAAAACCCATTCAAAAACCAAAACCAAACCAAATAAAATGAATTGCTTGTGTTAATTTGTATCATCCATTTACATTTTGAGAAGCATAGTCAATCAGATAAACTTACTGTTTTAATTCTAAATTCATTGAGTTTCTGTTAGTCTCTATGTTTCCTATATGTAGCAGCTGGGTTAAGAATATAATTGTCTTGACAACAATTGATTGACATTTACAAGCTCAAAAGTTACCTTGGAAGCTTTTGAAATTAAAGAAATAAAAGTGTTAATTCTCTCTGATCTGAACAAGCGAAGACTCAGTGTCAGCCCTTTATGGGTCAGGCTGTGGAAGGAGTGCATAGGATGAAATACCAGTGCATGCCTGGTGCATTAAAACTAAATGGGATTTCAGCAGATGAAGGGAAAGGGTGAGGAATCAAGTCTTAAATTGTCTGCCTCAGACATGATAAGAAGACTTGGACAGTAATAGAAACAGGAAGTGTTTGCTGTGAAGCTTGAGTGTATTCAAAGTAAATCAGTTTGTGTTCCATTAAGGAATCCTAGCTCTAGGTTGGAGCCTATGTGGGATCGGTAAATTTTGCACTAGGAATTACCTAATGTCAAGCCTTAGAAAACACCTCATACATACTGTGGCCAGCTGTCATCAAACCCATCGCCACTGCTAGTAAAATAACTCCACAGCAAGTGAAATTGGCAGTAATTGCACAAATAAACGGGTTGCAAAAGAGCAAAATGGGTATGTTTCAGAACATCATTTCTGTTAGGCTCCATGTTATACTGCTTACATTAGAAACAAATGGAAGTTGAGAGGTAAAGCCTGGCATTAAATTTTCTAGTGATGCGGGAATAACTGTTAGCAGCTGGGCCTGGGTGCTTTTCCCCTGCTTTGTCCTGGAAAGATTTCACATCTTAAGGGAGATAAATGAACTACACACCTTGAGAATTTTTTTTTTTTTTTTGTATCATATTGTACAAATCTGAGTAAATCTCATTTTCCTCCTTTTTGGAGTTAAGTAACATAAGTAACTGTAAGGATTTTCCAAATACTTTCTTAACCCTGGAAAACTTTCCCTCGGGACTTACAGTATATCCAAATGACTATCGATTATAGCTAAATGTAAATACATATGCACATATGAGGTGAAGCTGTATTACAATGTGGGTGGCAGTGTCTTTAACTCAGATTTGGGATGCTTTATGCAGTCATGGGAAATATCAGGGGATCAACTTGAAATTCTTTAAAAGTCAACAGAATTTTGGAACGATCAAGGAACACGGGAATATGGCCTCACGTTTTCTTTCTCACTGACGACATAAATGCCGCCCTCACTGTGGTGTTTATTGTTTCTTCCAGATAATCTTTGCATACTCAGTCCTTGGAATATAGAGCCATTGCCCTGTACTCATTTTTTCCTTCCTGGAGGTATAAATAGACTGATGACGCCCTATGCTCTCTGCAGTCCGTGCATCATTCATACCGTACATCTCCTTTCTAGGTCACAAAGCTTTTAAAAAAATCAGCAGTGGTAGCAGCATGTGAGAAGATGAGCATATGACTGACTCCTTCCTTTCACCTCAGAGCCGTGCCTTTGATAGCGTCCAGACAGGAGTGCATGGATACATGACGTTTGGGTGGTTCAAGAATATCAGAGGGAAAAATAGCCATTCTTACCAAATAACTTAAAAATAGCATAGTCTGAGCATTTTTCCCTTTGCCCTTTCTCCCCCAACGTGCCTGAAATGAAGCCCTTCCCATCCAAAGCAAAACTAGGAATTTGTGTTTTGTGAGAATTTGAAGAGCCTGCCTCTCTTACTACAACTGCTTTCTTCCTTCCAAATGTATAAGCTCAAGTCGTGAGAAAATGTCATCTGTCTCGTTCTGCTTTCCTCTCTAGTAAAATAAAAATGGCCGTGCTTTCAGACAGTCATGTATTATTGGGTGCCTACTGAGTGAGGAATCGTGTGTTGACTGTTTTTTGATGGGGTGAGGGAAAACATTATTTTTTCTGCTTTCCTCCAGCTTCATTATGTGTTATATTTCATGGTATCTAAGCTAACAATTGGCAAGAAGGCTAATTCTTAGAGGTAATCTCACATTCGAGGAAGGTCAGGAACAAGCATGGTGAGTAGTGGGGACAGTGTTCTTGTTACCACTGGAGTTTGTGTCCTGGATGCCAGGTACACATCATCGTATTCTCTTCTTGATTTGTCAGTACTTTTTAGGGACCATTAGTTCTCTGCCTACTATGTGCCAGACTCTACCCTAAGCATTTAGAATTCCAGTTAAGAAGAGGTAGATCTTCTATTCATTTAAAATTTCATTCTACTAGCTAGTAATGTATTTGGAGAAATAAATGCTGTGAAGAAAAGCAGACTGAGTGTTATCTGTAGGTAGTTATGGGGGATGTGTGCTATCTTATATAGGTTGATCAGGGAGACACAAACTGGTAAGGCGCGATTGCATAGTTCTCTGAAAGAAGCAAGGAAATGAGAACCATGTGGATGGCTGAGGGAAATGCAGTCCAAGCAGAAGAAACAGCAAGCGTAAATCTCACAGGTGAGGGCGCATCAGTGGAGCAAGGGCAAGAGTGTTACGATAAGAGGTCATGAAGGCAGCAGTGAGAAACACCCTGGAAGCCTGTGCCGGACATATGGAGGAGTGTGGATTTTATTCTGATAAAGACATTGCAGAGGAGTGGCATCATTTCACTTGCTCTTGAGAAGAGAAACTGGAACACAGATTGTAGATGGGCAAAGGAGGCAGCATGAGACAAGCCTCTTTCTTGCAAGCCATACAGGTGAGAGATAACAGTGGCTTGGAGATGACAGTGAAAGTGGTAGGAGGATATTGTAAAAGTAGAGCCAGTTGAATTTGCTAATTCTGATATTGTAAAATATGTATTTGGTCTTCATCCCTGTTTTCTATCATACAGCTCCTAAAACCGTTGACAAGAATATCCTTTGTATGCCAATAAGATGACTAATGGCTGGAGGCCCCTTTGTAACTTCTGGATGGGAGCTGCTCACCAGAAAGACCAAGGCATGATCAGGGGTTAGGACTTTCAGCCCCATCTCAGCCTCTGCGGGGCTGAAGGTTGCGTTGATTACCAATGGCCAGTGATGCAATCAGTCATACCTGTAGAATTGAAGCCTCTATGTAAATCCTAAAGGACAGGGTTCAGAGAACTTCTGGATAGCTGAACATGTGGAGGTTCCTAGAAGGTGGCACACCCACCCAGGGAGGACATGGGAGCTCTGCACCCCTTCTCCTATACCTTACCCTATGCAGCTGTCCAACTGGCTGTTCATTCATATGCTTTGTAATTTTTTTAATAATAAATGGGTAAATATATATGAAATATTTCTCTGAATTCTGTGAGCTGCTCTGGAAAAGTAATCAAACCCAAAGAGGTGGGTTATAGGATCTCTGATTTATAGCTGGTTGGTCGAAGTACAAGTCACAACCTGGGATTTGGAATTGGCATCTGAAGAGGGGGGCAGTCATGAGGGACTGAGGGGTGATGCTATGTCCAGGTGGATAGTGTTAGGATTGAATCGAATTAGAGGATGCTCAGCTGGTGTCTGTTGAAGAATCTGGTGTCAGAAGTGTTGAGTGATGTGTGAGAGCAGGAGAAACACTGGTTTTCCCTACATTCTCTTACACTGATGAGTTTGTATTCGGAGAGACTGGAAGGATGGATCTGTCATTTACTGAGATGGGAAGTCACAGCGAGGAACCTGTTAACCATATATTAAAACTCCATTAGTAATATTAAGGCTGTCCATTCTAGGAAACTGATGATCATCCTTACAAAGTAGACAGTGAATTCCATTCACACAAAAACATGGGATAAAATTAGTGAAGAGGTGGTGACTCATGCCTGTAATCCTAGCACTTTGGGAGGCTTAGGCAGGTGGATCGCCTGGGGTCAGGAGTTTGAGACCAGCCTGGGCAACATGGTGAAACCCTGTCTCCACTAAAAATACCAGGAGTAGTGGTGGACGCCTGTTATCCCAGCTACTCGGGAGGCTGAGACAGGAGAATCACTTGAACCTGGGAGGCAGAGGTTGCAGTGAGCCAAGATCGTGCCAATGCACTACAGTCCGGGCAACAAGAACAAACCTCTGCCTTGGGCGGGCGGCGGGGGCAAGGGGTGGATTAGTGAAGAGGACAATATTGTAATCTACAAAAGTTCTGAGGTAGGTCTGTTACTTTTGTTAACAGACTTTTCTGAATAAAGTACTCCAAAGTAACTTGGAGTTAAGACAATTTAGTATTATGCCTTGGTTTTCAAAACATGAATAGTTGCCTTCTCTTTTCATGAATTTGGATATGAATGCAGGCACTTACCTACATAATTTCTAATATTGATGATACTGGTGTTTCTTAAATTCACTAAAGAAATTTATTTGTAAAGGGTAATCTGCATTTCATTATTTAAGGTTTTTATTTAAAAAGTTTTTTTTTTTTTTTTTGAGGTGGAGTCTTGCTGTATTGCCCTGGCAGGTGTCAAACTTTTGGGCTCAAGCAATCCCCATTCCCTAGCTTCCTGAGTAGTTGGGATTGCCACATTACATTTTGAAAGAAGACAGTTTACAGATGTCTGTTTCCATGCATTTTAAAAGAGGTCCTGTTACAAAAGATTCAGTTAATCTCTTTAAATGGAATTTATTTTGGTTTCCTACTTCCTCCATTAAAGTGCATTAATCCTTCTTAACATATGTGTTTATCACCTGCTGGATTGCTAAGTATGTAAAAGCTACTTTGTAAAAGCAATGCTGTAGCTAAAAAAATGTGTTGCACAGCAGCCAATGTGATTTAGCCATTTCAACATTGTATTTTATTAACACGATAGTCCAGACCTAAATAGTGAAAAGATTTCCCTCTCAAATCGTCCCCTAGAAAGAGAAGATTGGAATATAGAGGAATCACTTCTTCTCCTAGTGATTCTGCCTTTTGATGAAGTAATAATCTGTGTTATTCCAGTTCTTTTAAATGTTAGACAAATCTTAATTCATTTTAATAGTTGCTTAAGAAAATAAAATCTTATGAGGCAAAATACAGCAAAATATTTCAACACCACATTTTTGTTTTTCCAACCAGAGTTTGTTTCATTTACAGACATTGCCATTTATTTTTTATTTTTATTTATTTTTTAGAACATCTTAAATGTTTAATCCTTTATTTACAGGTTGCCTAGAACACTTCTGATTAAGAAAACTGTAGCAAGTTAGTAACTGCCAGCGCGGTAGACGGTGGCACGTGCCAGTTTCCACAGAGTCCTGTTTTGTGGGGTGTCTGAATGCACTGCACGGGGTCTCTGCTCACACTTACTAGAACCAATCATGGCAGATTTTAGTCCACCGGTTGCTTTTCCCCATATTTCTCTGTAAACTTCCGCATTCTTACAGAAATTTTTACAGTCCTTAGAGTATTATTCAGCTAGGTCAGCTCGAAGTGGATGCTTAGGCTGGGGGTCATTCACCAGTGTTATGAAGGACTGGATTACTTGGTCAGTTTTAGTTGCTGGTTTCCGGTTTTCAGCACTAATTACTGACAGACAGACCTGCCCCTTTTAGAGGACGTTTGGGTGACAGATCTCTAAGTGTGATCTTCGGTGGTTTGAATGGGTACTCTGCTGTAATGTTGATTTCGATTCTGAAGGCCCCCTTATATGGAGGGTTGTCAGCAACAATAAGCTCTTGCCAAGTCAGTAAATTAGCTCCATCCACCTGGAAGTTATGGAAGTTTTTCATTCCACATTTGCGTATTTCTTCAAGCTCCTTCATCAACCTTCTGCTGGCTGCCATCTTGGATTTGGTGCTGCTCCTTTCCCAGAATGCATCGCAGCCCAACATTGCCATTTATTATGCTTTATTTTGTTGAGCTTGATGCTTTGCATTAGTTTGTTTACTTATTCAATAATTATATATTGAGTGCTTACTAGAGTTGTCTAGTTTCCCAAAATTGTGAGGTTTATGCTAAACACTGGGGACACAGCAGTGAATGAGACCTAGTCCCTGTCATCCAGGGGCCAATAGGTCACAGATGTGAATTAGCCCTTTCCCTTGACTTTTGGGATTCTAATTTCAAAGAGGTTGTAAAGGAGACAGTGCCATATTATTGAACCTTATAGCCAATTAGGTAAAAATAAATTTTCACATGTTTCTATTGAGCCCACTGGACACCAATATACTTTAATAATTGTATTTAAAATAGAAAACTCCTTCAGTTTGAAGCTGTCTTTTATTTGAGAAAAGTGGAAAACGGATTCGTGGAATTTTATAAAAGATGAACAAGTTTGATGCCTGAAATAGACAATGCTCCTTTACATGTTATTTTAACATTTGAGAGAATGCTATCCAAATGCAGAATTGGCTAAAGGTGTTAGAAGGAGTCGTTCAAGTTGTCTTAAACCAAGAGTCACCTAGAATTTGGCTGCACCCTGGTATATCAAATATGCTGTATGAGAATGTGCTTATATTTTGATGAGTAATGTGTTTTTATAACAAATGAAGACGCATGTCAGAATGTTGAGCTTGTCAGGTCTCAGTAGGGATTCGAAGAATAGTGTAAGAGCAAATGGGCGCCAAACAAAAATTGAGTTTACTTGGATACACAAGAACTCTTCCTTCTGACTTGGTCTGAGAACTTGTTGAAGGCAAGAAACAGTTTCTAACTTCAGCTGAATCACAGTGTGAAGGTGAACAAATGAAAAAGATCAGTTACCTGCAGAAAGTTGCTTGCAGTCAGTTTTACAAAGCTCACTGTTTAAATCTAGTAGTTACCTTTTAATCCCTTCAGATATGTCAGCAAAAATTCTAGTATTTGGAAATATGCCTTGATCACTTACAAAAGGCTGTGGAAGACAGAAGTCATAGTAAAGTGTCAGGTATTTAAGAATCTGGTTCAAACTTCCGAACAAAGAATGTTTCCGACCTCAGTGTATTAACAGTTTTCCTAACTATTCAGTTATTCAGTGGTCTTTTACTGTTTATGTTTATTTTTCTCGAGGTGTGGTCTTGCTCTGTCTCCCAGGCTGGAGTGCAGCGGTGCCATCTCAGCTTACTGCAACCTCTGCCTCCTGGGTTCAAGTGAATCTCCTGCCTCAACCTACCAAGTAGATGGGATTACAGGTGTGCGCCACCACACCTGGCTAATGTTTGTATTTTTAGTAGAGACAGGCTTTCTCCATGTTGGCCAGGCTGGTTTCAAACTCCTGGCCTCAAGTGATCCGCCCACCTTGGCCTTCCAGGTTGCAAGTAATTTGCTTGCCTCAGCCTCCCAAAGTGCTGGGATTACAGGCGTGAGCAAGTACACCCGGCCTCATTCACTTACAGTTTTTAATTTTTTTGTGGCAGAAAGGACCAGCTACCATTTTTTTCTTTTCTTTTTTTTTTTTGAGGTGGAGTCTGGCTCTGTTGCCCAGGCTGGAGTGCAGTGGCACCATCTCAGCTCACTGCAAGCTCTGCCTCCAGGGTTCATGCCATTCTCCTGCCTCAGCCTCCCGAGTAGCTGGGACTACAGGTGCCCGCCACCGCACCCGGCTCATTTTTTTTTGTATTTTTAGTAGAGATGGGGTTTCACCATGTTAGCCAGGGTGGTCTCAATCTTCTGACCTCGTGATCTGCCTGTCTCAGCCTCCCAAAGTGCTGGGATTACAGGCGTGAGCCACCGTGCCCGGCCCCAGTGACCTTTTGAATATGAGAAGGATCCCAAAGCAAAAGGTGATTTATTTCCTTTCCTTTAATTCTGCCACATTACATGGCACCCCAGTATCTAAAAGAATCTTCTCATGTGTGAGATGAATGTGTTGGACTTCTTTTGGAAAGAGTCCGATTTTATATTCATTTAGAAATATCTATGCCTATAACGTGGTTGCAGTTGTAGTTGACACACAGTTGTTTATTTAACTGTGTTTCACCCTTTCATCTTGTGTGGGGGGCTCACACTTAACCGCATTTCTCTTTGTTGCATGGTTTAGCCCTGACTCACTGGCTCTTCATCTGATCTGTCTGCCTTGCTTTTGTATCTGAACAATATGTCTCATCACCTGACCAAAATGCTCTGCCCCCATAGGTCTCAGCTTAGATGTTACTGCTTGGAATGCTTCCCTGAACAATGCTTTCCATATTCTCAAAGGGAGTACTTAATCCCAGTAAAATATTAGTGCTCCTGAATTATGGCATTCCTCTGCATGCATCAGACTAATTCTCATAGTGGTCCATTTAGTCTAACTTGTGCAGATACAAGATTAGTCTCTTTATTGTTCATTGTTCTTAATGCTTGATTTAGCACATGGAACATAGCAATCATGCCTAATGAGTGTAATTGAAACAAAATAATTTTTTTAGAATTTGGAAGTCATTTGTCTTAATGTGTATTTTTCTCCCTTTTCTGGTCATCAGCATTAGAACTGAAGTCATCTTCAATATCTCTCTGTCTCATCCATTCATTAAATCATTCACCAAGTTTTGACAGTTTTCCTTTGCAATATGTCTCTAAATGGTCATCCTCTTTTCCTTTCTCAGATTAGGATTCTTGTTTTCTTTACTCATTGGTAAAACAAGTTTGGGAAATGCTAGTTAAGCAGTTAATGGTTTAGTTACCGCAGGACTTGAGAAAACCTCGAATGAAAGAACATTGTAAATTTTTACAGAAGGAATGCAGGATAGAACATTTGCTATATTTGTTTGATCAGAGAAGCTTTTTTCCATCTCAGGGAATCTTATGTGGTTAATGATCTGCAAAACCCACCTGGGAGAATGCTGGTAGAATTGTGCAACAGTCACCCTCTCATCATGGGCTGTGGATCATTTGACTTTAGCTTAACGATAGACATCAGCTATAGACAGCAAACACATGGAAGGGAAGCATGCCAGCCCCCTGACACTGCATGACTTTTCAAACCATGTTAACTTGATTAGCTGAAGGGCCCCCAAGTAGGGAATTATTCACCTTATTCACCTACTAAAGACACTGCTAATTATTCTTGCAGTATTTCCTCAATGCTGTCTTGATAAGATTTAAAGTGTTTTTTTAGCCTTTGCTTTTAGGCACCTTCAGAAAGAATGCCATGGTACTCCTATCTAATGCCTGCCTACCACTCTTTTGAATCTGTAGGTACAAGGAATTTAAAAGCCAACCACAGTGAAGTTGAGTTTTTATTTCCCAGATTTGTGATTGACTGGTTTTGGATGACAAACTTGATAACGTATTTTTTTTTTTTTGAGACTGAGCCCCATTGTGTCGCCCAGGCTGGAGTGCAATGGCACCGTCTCAGCTCACTGCAACCTCCGCCTCCCAGGTTCAAGCAGTTCTCTTGCCTCAGCCTCCCAAGTATCCGGGATTATAAGTGACCGCCACCACACCTGGCTAATTTTTTTTGTATTTTTAGTAGAGACAGCATTTCACCATGTTGGCCAGGCTGGTCTCGAACTTCTGACCTCAGGTGATCTGCCCGCCTTGGCCTCCCAAAGTGCTGGAATTATAGGTGTGAGGCATTGTGCCTGGCCAACACTTGATAATGTAGAAGTCATTTGCTGAGGTATCGGTATGTAGGTGGCAAAAACAATGGAAAGAGAGAACCATGATTTGCCTAGAGTATCTAAGAACTAAGTAAAATAGAAAGTTCAATTTTTGGTTAAAGAAGTCAGAGAGGAAAAGCCTGTAAAATGTTAGATACTTTTTGTCATTGTTTTGAATATAAGTAGGGATCATGTTCGGGAAATCATGTTGTTGACACATTGATGATCCCATTAGATTTTTCCAGATGCTCTGAGTCCTCCTTCCTCAGCTCTATTTCTCTTACATCTCAGATTCCATCTATCTGAAAATCTTATTCCACCTGACTTCCAAATATCTAGAGTGTCACTATTTAACTATCTACACAGTCACCATCATCTGTTGCTGAAATGATCTGTTGCCTGCTTCCACTCTTGCCTCCTTACAGTTTACTCATCACACAGCAGCAGAACTAATCCTTTGAAAGGTGAATCAGACCATGCCATTTCTCTGCAATCTTGCAGTTGCACCAACTCTCATTCAGAAGAAAATTTGACATTCTTCACCCAGGCAATGAGCTCAGCCATCATCTGTCTCCCTGTGATATCTTTGACCTTATGTTGTACACTTTCCTCATTTGCTCACTCTAGTCACATCAGCTTCTGGCTCTTGCTTGAACCTGTTAAGCATATCTTTACTTTGGATTTTTTTGTGCTTACTGTTTCCTCTGCCAGGAATGTACTTTTTTCCAATGTACACATAGATTATTTTTTCAGTGCCTTGCCTGTGCTCCGGTTTTCCTCATGAATAGTCTTCACCATATCACTCTATTTAAAACAATTCATTCACGCTTCCCTCACCACTCTATCTTTACCTAACTGTATTTTTCTGCATTGTTTGTATTACCAGCTGACATGTTATTTTCTTATATGCTGCCTTCTTTAACTAGAATGTAAGCTCAATAAGAGGAGGGCTTTGTTTGTTTGTTTATTTATTTATTAACTTTTAAGTTCAGGGGTACATGTGCAGGTTTGTTATGTAAGTAAACTCGGGTTATTATAACCTCCAGCTCCATCTATTTTCTTGCACAGGACATGATTTCATTTTTGTATGACTGTATAATATTCCATGGTGTATATGTACCTCATTTTCTTTATCCAATCTGCCACTGATGGGCATTTAGGTTGATTCCATGTCTTTGCTATTGTGAATAGTGCTACAATAACCATACATGTGCATGTGTCTTTATGACAGAACAATTTATATTCCTTTGTGTATATACCCAGTAATTTGATGTCTGGGTTGAGTGGTAGTTCTGTTTTTAGCTCTTTGTGGAATAGACACACTACTTTCTACAGTGGCTGAACTAATTTATACTCCCACCAACAGTGTATAAGTGTTTCTTTTTCTCCACAGCCTCACCAGCATCTGTTACTTTTTGACTTTTTAATAATGGTCATTCTGATTAATGTGAGATGGTATCTTATTGTGGTTTTGATTTGCATTTCTCTAATGATCAGTCATGTTGAGCTTTTTTCATATGCTTGTTGGCCGCATGTATGTCTTCTTTTGAAAGTGTTTATTCATGTCCTTTGCCCACTTTTTTTTTTTTTTTTTTGAGACGGAGTCTCACTTTGTCGCCCAGGCTGGAGTGCAGTGGCTGGATCTTGGCTCACTGCAAGCTCCGCCTCCCGGGTTCACGCCATTCTCCTGCCTCAGCCTCCGGAGTAGCTGGGACTACAGGCGCCCGCCACCTCGCCCGGCTAGTTTTTTGGTATTTTTTAGTAGAGACGGGGTTTCACCTTGTTAGCCAGGATGGTCTCGATCTCCTGACCTCGTGATCCGCCCGTCTCGGCCTCCCAAAGTGCTGGGATTACAGGCTTGAGCCACTGCGCCCGGCCCCTTTGCCCACTTTTTAATGGAGTTGTTTGCTTTTTTCTTGTGAATTTAGGTTCCTTGCAGATGCCAGATATCAGACCTTTGTCAGATGCATAGTTTGCAAAAATGTTCTCCCATTCTGTAGATTGTCTGTTTACTCTGTTGATAGTTTCTTTTGCTGTGCAGAGCTCTTTAGTTTAATTAGATTTCATTGGCTTTATCTTACTCATTGCTAAAGAATAGTGCTTGTAGCAGGATTCTGGCATGTAGTGGGCATGCACCAGATGCTTGCCAAATAAATTAAGATGAAAGAATGTGAAAGCAAGCCCTCTTGTTTATTATGGAATTCAGTATTTACTAGGAAATGGTAGGCTGCTTTTCAGTAAATCCCTGTCATGTCTCTGTGTTTATTCTAAAATTGGTAAGCTTTCTAACTATAAACAAACAGATAAAAACCATGTTAATTGTTCCTCTCCTATTTCTCTCCTTTTCTTTTGTAGCATGATGCCAGGTGAGTATTTAAAAACATTGAAAAGATTGGGAAAGGTCTAAGAGGTGGAAAGTAGAATAATTCATTCAGATAATGCCTCTTGGGTCTCCCTGAACAGATTTTAGGTACTGTTACTGTGTGATGTATCTAAAGCTTTCCTGCATCAAAGCATTGCTCCCTGGAACATTCCTATCAATGTAACATACTTAATGATAAATTGGCATTTGACCACAATAGATGGTATTTTTCCTTAATAAAATAAATACATGAGAAAAAATATTTAAATTTATGAAATGACTGAAAATGAACTGTCCATTTAAATATCTATATCCAGGACATCTCGACAACCTGTAGGTTCCCTCATGAAGGGATCGGCTCCTTAGCAGCACTCCTTCAATGAGCAGAGAGAGTATATATTTTAGAACCTTTAGAGAGAATTGGAGGCATTTACTATGTTTTGCTTTAAATAAGTTTGCTGAGTGACAGGAATAAGTCAGATAGCTTAAGTTTGCTAAAATACATAAGCAGGTAGAATTTTAAAATGCTGAATTTTGTAATATGTTCCCTGGGGGTTAGTTTGCTTGTGTAATATATCATACCACCAAAGAGATACTATACAAACAAATTTGGGGAGAATTTAATAAAACAAGTATTAGCGTTTTACATTCAAACTATAAAGTTGACTTCTTAGGAAATTATATGCCCCAAATATTGATGGAAACATCTCTGTACTGCAGCATGAACCAAGCCCCATACAACCTAAATCTATAGCTCCAAAGCAAAACTAACTTATAAACAGACCAGAGTTCCAGTAATTAAAAACATGACCAGCTCTGTACAATACTCTAGCTATATTAATGCTGTAATAAAGAATTATTACCAAAAAATTTGCTGGAAATACAATTATGTGTATGTGTGTCCATAGGTAGAGTTGCCAAACATTGCATGGGGGTGCAACTAGTAATTTGGTGATTTCAGTTTATTAGAAGTTTAATAATCCTTTCTAGCTCCCTTTTATCTTTACAGAATAGCACTTAATGACTGGTAAAAAGAATTAAAGCTATGAACTTGCCCACAGGAATCAAGCAAAGGGCTTATGCTTTTGGATGAGTTTGCCAGCTGGGAACCATACTGAGAATAACTATTCTCTCTCAGACTAAGCATGAAGATGCTTTATCAAGTAGCCTTAGCTTTTGCTTTCTCTTCCCTTGGTTGAGTTATACCAAAGCCTCCTTTCAGGAAATCCCTTTAATCCTTTTTTATACAGTCAAATCAATCACTTCTTTATCAGAAATGCACCTATTTCCAACAAAAAACAAAAACCACATAAAACAAACCTAACAATTCACATAGCGAGAAAATTTCAAGCAAAATCTAAGCAAGGACATTGAATGGCAAAGGAATTCCTTTCTAATGTGGAATATACTACGGAAGAAGTATTCTATTTCCTAATTCTGAGCAGGGAAATTTTTCTGTTTATTTTATTATTATTATTATTCTATTATATATTATTCTATTCTAAATTTTCTATTTTTTTCATTAATTTTGCTTTTAATATTAACGTTGCTCTACTGAGACCTTAAATTTATATGAGTAGCTTAGATTTTTCTAGGGCTCCCAATGGTATTATACTTGTAGTATTTCACTTATGGATAAAACAAGGCATATATGAAGTAAAATTTATGCATATACATGCAAATAACATAAAAATATTTGCATATATGCACAACTTAATTCCTGTGTTTTATTTTTCATTATACAAAATATTTTAACTGTAATTCTATATATACACATTATATATGTAAATTATTATATAATATTATCTCAGTCGTTGACTCAGAATAGAATACAGATTTCCCTAAGTTTCAATGCAATTAGATAGAAAAGGATATAATGTCTGTATTCAAAGTAAGGGTTAATCTACTTTTGGTAGGTTAAAAGGAGAACATTTTCTTATCTGAGTTATTATATCTGTTAAAAAATAACTTGTAACATAATTAAATGTGTCATAGTTGGTTTATTGCAATGCTGTAAAATTTTTTTTTAAAAAGAACTCCTGAACTATGCCCTGATTAAATTAATTAACATGTCACATAGATTGCCATTTAGAAAGGTTATTTCCCTAAAATTGCTGCATTTTGAGCCTATCTTCTCAGTAAGTTTTTACAATTTTTTTTATATAGTTAGATATTATGATTATTTTGGTGATTCCTTTAGATATTAACTTTACTAATTGACAGATATGATCATTTACCTTTTTGCTTCAAAAATATTTCCAGATTTTTTTTCTTCTTGATTTCAGAAATTTGAATTATTTTATATACTAGTGAATTTTCATCATGTTGTACATGTTCATCTTCACATGGATGTATTTATTATTTATAAAACACTTAGTTGTCCTGCTTATTGCAAAAGTACAAAGAGCAGTGCTTGGTGCCTTTGTAGCTTTGTCTCAAGATTGTTAATATGTTTCCTGGAAGTCCTACTATTGATTGACTCATATATGCCTCTGCAGTTCCCATTTCTGTCTGATGCAGTGTTGAGTTTGTTGTCACTATTTCCTTGTTATTTCAAGAATAGTCCTTTTACTTATCCTGAGTTTTGTCGAGGTATATAAAGCTTTCCAAAAGAAACAATTTTGGGATGAATATGTAATGTTAGACAAATCTTTTTGTATAGGTTTAAGAGTGTGCTGGGTTACAGTTTAGAAATAGCATCTGGTCAGTAGTTCTCTCCCACCTTCTTACTAATGTGCCCTTGGTAACACAGGAAAAGATGTATGCAGAAAACTGTAGAGGCAGTCAACCTACTGCCTGTCTGGGGGAGTTTTCACTACTATAAGCAAATAAAACTGGAAAGAATGCCATTCTTGTCTTCCGATCTACTGTCAGGCAAGTAGAGCTGAAGAAAGCCCCCCAGAGAAAGCCCCTCAGTTTTGCTGTACTTGTCTGGTGGATAGGAAGACAAGCTGTCCTTCCTAAGAGTCAGAAACATAAGATTCAGAAACATAGAGCTACTCTAGTGAAAAGCAAAGACAGACATTAGGATACTGTCCATCTTTTGCGTGGATATAGCCTTTGAGGCCATCAGACTATTTTCTATACTACATTATATAGTCGTGAACATGGTGTTTACTGTGGCTCACAGAATGATTGAAAAATGCTTATGGTAAAACCTTAAGAGGGCAAAAAATTTGAATTTATACAAAAAGAATATGTAAGGTATAAAAATATGTAAATAAAAGTGCCTAGATACAAGGATGATGGAAATATGTCAAATGTTAACAGTGCTTTCTTATCAGATGGAGAAATTATGGATGACTTTTCCTCCCTAAATTAAGTGTTTCTTTGTGCTTCTGAAAATTTGTACCATATCCTTCTGTTATTTATAATTTTGTACATTGAGTGTTAATCAAGTTACTGTTTAAACAAAAGGAAAGAATGGGTGGAAAATATAAGACATTTATATTTTTATAAATATCTTTTAATATCTGTAATTTCATGTAAAATTTTCAACCATCCCGGAGGTAGACTTCTATTGATATTTTACAATTATGACTAGGATAGTTGTGAAATCTTTCCAACTCCAAACCCCATGGTCCTTCTACTATGCCTTGTTACAAACAGAAAATCATCCTTATGGAAAGCCTCAAAGGCAGAATATATATAAAATAAGTATAAGTTTGTTATGTGTATACAGTAAAAATTTTAAAGACATTCTTGAGGTTACTGGCATAATTTCTATCTTTTTAAATTTACATATACCTTTTAATGTGTTTGTTACTAGTAATATATGAAGAAAAAATAATGTATAATTTGACCATCAAGAGATTGTTTTACATTGTAGAGCTTGTTCTTCACATTTTAGTGTGTGTACATTCATACGTATACATTCAAAGATTTCATAGCATTTATCTGAAATGTATACTTCAAAAATTTTCAATTTAATACCATTAATGATAGGAAGATAAGATACTTTTGAGTTATACTAGTTCTATTGTGTATCAGTAGTGCCCACTCAAAATCAGAACCTACTGTAATATAAGCAGCAAGATATTGAATGAAAATAATCAATTACAGTGATAACAGAAGGACTGGAGTTGCAAAAAAGAGAAAGGGCTGTTACCTAAATATCAGAAGGCTGTTACCAACCAAGGCTGGAGGCCATGAAATCATATTTGATACTGAGTTGCAGGAGAGACTGGTGCTTCTGCTGCGATCTTAAAACAGCATTGTGCCATTGTGGCATAGCAGTCTTCTAGGAGCCAATACTTCTACTCTCTGTGAAACTATCAAGCTGGATACCATAGTCACCTACAGTGGTTGTCAGTAGCTCTCTGCTGCTGTTGACTCAGCAGAAAAAAATAACCTATATTTCTTCCACCTTCAGATCTCTAATCAGTGCCTCCCATTGGCAGGACCTGACGAGAAGCCAGCTGGCTAATGATTGCGAAAAATGAGGTTTAGAGTCTTCCTGCCTCCTGTGAATCAGAAAGATGGCGATGGAGTTGATGGCCAATAAAGAGTTTGCACACATTTGTTCATTAATTCATTTTAGTAATTTTCTTCTTTCTTACTGCTTGTTTTATAACCTGCGAGTAAATAATCCACAATAATGGCAATTCATTGGCTGAAAGCATACACTGTAATTTATTAAAGGCAAAATATTGTTAGGAAATGAATAATTGGAGAAATAGCATGGTATCAAGAAAGATATATGTGCTTTTCTGAAGCATCTCATACATAGTTTGTAAGAAGAATGCAATGCGAAAAAGTAAAATCAGATAAATCTTTAAGCTTTTGGAATAATCTGGAAGTTGTATATGGTAACGGCATGATAGAATTCATATAACTGATTAGTTAGAACAAAGACAATACTACTTTTTCATGATGGAAAGTAAACTTAGTAGTCTTCTCAAGATTATTAGCAGTTTTTCCTTAAAATGTTTGCATCTAAAAAGATGGCTTCAGCTTGATTATTTTAAAGCCTGTGTTTAAGTTGGGAAGTGGGACTTGGAGATCTCAGAGGAGTTCTGTAGCCTCCATGCCCCTGCTCCCCCCTTTCCATGGCTCACTACTGCCATTCACCTAAGCAAACACTACCTTCCCTCAGTCATTCAGATCACGGATGAATGCCATTCTGTGTTTAGCTTAACCACCATCATTCTTGATAAAATATAACTTTTTACTTGAGTAATGCATGCCTAGCATAATAGGCTACAGTATTTCTTGAAATGTAGAGTCCGTATCAGTGGTGGTATAAAAGATTGTTTTACATGCAACCAGATATGCTGGTAGATAATATTAAGTGTTTACTAAATTATTTGCTTTTCATTTCTACTCTGATATTACTGATTGAGATAAGGGAAGCAGATCTCACCTTGGAGCTAGGATGCTTTCATGTCCCTCCAACCCTCACTGATTATCTTTGTAATAGAGAGCAGGCCTCAGGCTAGGAGTATTTGTCAGAAATAAGAGGGTCTTGTGAGAATTGAAAAAGATGGCATTGTCTTTCCTTGACTTTAGTTTTATGGCCACTTTGTTCTTATATAAAGTATTACTGAGTTTCCATTTAAGTAGTGACATAAAGTTTTAACAAATAAATCCAATTGGAAACAAAATTTTACTGATAGAAGAAGACTAAGCATACAATATTATGGGTGGCTGGTCCATAACGTGATAGAATCACCAAGGTAATTGCTATGTGAATAATTGAAATTTTGGAAGCAGTAATATATGTAGCACATTTGCTTCTATCTTTTTCTTCTTTAAGTTAATTTTACATAAAGATATAAAACAGAACTATAGGCTTATCTAGAAAAACTAGATAAAGATAATCATTCATCTACGTCTTTCTCTAGGTAATGTATGTATGAAGCTTTGGGCCCAACCCAGTAACTGAAGGGGATGACGGTGATGATGATTATTGATTATTGTTTTCTTAAAAACCTTGATTCCTATTAAAACACTCATAGCAGATTGTAATGAATTTTTCCCAGTTGGTTTACCAAGTGCATAAGAAACAGATATCTGTAAAAATGTCAATGTACACATTTATAACACCTATCTTTTCCCCAGAATGGTTTATCATTATCTATCTGCAATGTATCAGAATATAAATAGTATTAGAAGATTTTAAAAATACCAATTAGAATGGGAATGAAAGGAATACTGAAGGAAGGAAAAGAGATGAAGCGACAAAGCACTTTTTTTTTTGGCCAGCCACCTCCCTGCTGCATGTCTCTACTTTGGGTGCTACTTAGATGTAGATAGAGTTGGCACCACCAAACAGGGTTATTACTAATCTTGGATCTCACATATAACTTTTAATTTTAGGTTGAAAATACAAGAAAAGTGTTCTTATCATTGACAAGTAATTAACCCAAGCGTTTCCAAATCAATTTTGAATATCAGGAAGATTAAAAATTGAACTACTAGAGGCCAGGCGTGATGGCTCATGCCTGTAATCCCAGCACTTTGGGAGGCTAAGATGGGCAGATCACTTGAGGTCAGGAGTTCGAGACCAGCCTGGCCAACATGGCAAAACCGTGACTCTACTAAAAATATGAAAATCAGCTGGCCCTGGTGGCACGCACCTGTAGTCCCAGCTTCTCAGAAGACTGAGGCGGGAGAATCACTTGAACCTGGGAGGCAGAGGTTTCAGTGAGCTGAGATTGTGACACTGTACTCCAGTCAGGGCAACGAGCAAGACTCCATCAAAAAAGCAAACAAACAAACAAAAAAATCAAACTACTTTTTGGTTGTTTGTGAAGATTAGGGTCAGTAATAGACCCCTTTTAATAATTGTATTTTTCTCCTCAGAGTTGCCATGTAGATCATTCTATATCTATATGGCATAGATATTTTGTTTTGTTTTGTTTGCTCTATTTTAAATTTTAGTTTGATTTTTTTGGATTTTAAAAAATGTTATTTTCAATGTCTAAACTTTTCTTTTATTCTTCATTTACTCTAAACATTTACTTCAGGCTTTCATGCAATTTGGCATTCATTTAGTTAAAAATCTCTTGTAAAATATCAACATACTTTAAGAAAGTAAAATCTATACTTTTTTTTTGACTCAGCATCTCACTCTGTCATCTAAACTGGGGTGCGGTGGCGGGATCAAGGCTCACTGTAGCCTTGACATTCTAGGTTCAAGGGATCCTCCTACTTCAGCCTCCTGAGTATGCCACCATGCCAGGCTAATTTTTAATGTTTTTTTGTAGAGATGAGGTCTCCTTATGTTGCCTAGACTCGTCTCAAACTCCTGGCCTCAAGCAATCCTTTTGTCTTGGTCCCCCAAAGTGCTGGGTTACAGGCATGAGCCACTGCACCTGGGAAATCTATACTCTTGTTTATGCCCATGATAAATTATCTCAGTTATAGTACATCATCTGTGTCTATCTAAAGAGCGGAATAAGAAGAGTAGCTGTTGCCATGAATGAGACTTTTTGAGAATAAACATGAAAATAACTTACAGATATTTTAAGTTCCAGGTATCAAAATTGTTACAGTATGAAAAACAATAGACTAGGAGTCAGAAGACTTTTAAGTCATCAGTGACAGAACTGGAGGTAAATATGTGATGTCTGTAAATCTCCATTTCTTTATAAAATAGAAATAATTATCTTTTCCTTTCTACCGCACTGCGTTTTTTGCAATATTAAGTATATAACTAAGTAATTTGTATGTATTTTTAAAACCCTACATAATTATGTTATAGCGAGATGAAGAATCATCTAAGCCTATGGTAAACATATCAAAAGGTATTATTTTGCTTATATCATAGCAAACAGTCTCTAGATCTACAAGGATGTATAGTTGGAAGTGGAAAATATATTTTCTGAAAGACTAGTGAATCTGCTCTTGTTGTTTTCATACTTCTTTCAGTACTCTCCCAATATATTTTTAAATATTACATTTTCTACTTACAAAAGTAGTATGTACCTGCTGAGGAAAATGCAGAAAAACATCAAGAAGGGGACAAAACCTACTTAATCCCACTTCCCAGGCTGGGGAACTGTTTATATTTTGGCATAGTTCCTTTGTTTTGTGTCTGTGTGTTTATGTGTATGTGTATATGTATTATATATGTGTGTGTAATTCTTGTTTTAGACTTTTTTATTTTACAAAATGAAGACCATACGGTATAAAGAATGTGTACACCCTTTATAGCTGGATTTTTCACTTAATTTACTTCTTTATCTGAAAAGCAGAACCATTAATATTCGTTACCAGTTAGTTTAGGTTGTTAATGATAATATTTACTAATGATACTGTTAGGCTCACAGTTTTATGTTGTAATCATTATTCTGCACTTGCCACTAGATGGCTCTGTTCTCAGAGTGACTATTTTTTCCAAAAGAAAAAGTGCCCTGTATCATTGAAATGATGGGAAATTTTATTGCCCTTATTAACATTATCTGGAATGCACACAAATATAATTGCATAATAATTCAACAGAGTATGCCTGTGATAATTTAAATGGTATTTCAATAGATCCACAAATTTAATATATCCCCTTCAAAATGAGGGTTATATTTACTTAGAAAGCAATACATTCACTTAACAAGGTTCACTGCCACTCAGTAAATCAATATTGGAATTATTTTTTCATCCCTTGCATTTTATATCTATAGCTTTGATATTGAGTACATTATTTTTTCCCATTACTTGACTGATTTTTATCATAATTATCTTTTCTGTGCTTCAGTATGATGACTGTTATTCTATAGGCCCGAGAAATATACTATATATAAGTAAGATTTTTTTTCTGGAGGGCTATGATGGTAAGATGTTTTACCATGAACTGAATCATGATTACTGTCAAAGCCAGTCTGGTTTTGGGTTGGTCCTAAGCCCATACTAAATTCTATGGCCAGGATTGTACGCTATGCAAATTTTCATTCTCCTTGAAGACTGAGTGCAGGACTATAATTGCTGATGTGGGATTGAATAAAATGAGACCTATGGATACAGACATTAGTCTGTCATGTGCAAAGAAGATGTAGCCTTTGTTTATACAAAGCTTTCTAGACGTAGCCAACTAGTTACCATCAAGTCATATTTTCTAGAGAGAAGAACAGATATTTTAGGATAAACATTCTCACCACATGATGAACTGATAAAATGTCACACTCTATTTATACCCCTAGCAAATCTCAGTATTATGAATTAAGAAGCAGTTATATATGAGAATATGAAATTCTAAACATGAAATTAGAAGTTTAGCCATTGTGCATAACTTTCTGTGTTTTAAGGTTCATGATACCCCATTTTTATTTTCAATTTTTAAAACATGTGTAGTTACATATAGTTCATTAAATTCCAGGTCTAAGTTCATCAAATCTTCCTTTCTGAGGATAAAAGTTGATGAAATTGAAGGTTGCTTAACAGTTTCTTCTCTTTAATAGCATGTCATTGTTTTCATTTTTGCAGAATATGTATTCCAAGAACAGAGTAGCCCTCATATTGGTTCATATTACGTTGTGGGATTACACACGCCCACAACTCTGATAGTAAAACTTTCTACTAACTCCCCAAGCTAAGTACTTATGTGTTTTAGAATGTGAATTCTCTAGGTACTTTTAAAAATGTATTTATTTTATTTTATTTATTTGCTTATTTTTTTGAGACAGTCTCACTCTGTCGCCCAGGCTGGAGTGCTGTGGTGCGATCTTGGCTCACTGCAACCTTTGCCTGCCAGGTTCAAGCAATTCTCCTGCCTCATCCTCCCGAATAGTGGGCGCATGCCGCTATGCCTGGCTAATTTCTTGTATGTTTAGTAGAGATGGGGTTTCACCATCTTGAACTCCTGACCCTGTCATCCGCCCGCCTCAGCCTCCCAAAGTGCTGGGATTACAGGCAGGAGCCACCACACCCAGCCAGTACTTTTATTTTAAAAATTTAAAATGGTAGCATGTCCTAAGTAAAATAGGAAATATAAAAGTTGAAAGTCCTGGAGATGGATGAAATAGGGAAAGAAGATAGGACAAACAGTTCCTACTTCTTAGAACTTGAGAGACTATATCTAAAAGAATATTCCAGAACAGGGAAGTGTTATAAATAATACCAACTTGTGCCAAAAATATTACTCATATTAGATCTTTTTTTGGGGGGATTTTGGATCAATAAGAAACCGTGTTTCAATGGAAGTGGTGCAGAGCCCATTGCCTAGTGTGAAGAGCCAGTGAACTAAGTCAGCAGGTTAAAACCTGACCCCCTGGCCCATTTATTTTTCTGTCTTTGAACTCTTGAAAAGCATGTTCCCTAGAGATCTATCCAAATAGTCACTGGAGTCCTGAGGCCCCACCCTTTGTCCAGTACACTGAACTGTGTTATGCAACAGGGAAATTGTTCCCATTCCAATTCATGACAGCCAGACTCTTGGAAGACAAGCAAAGAAACAGGATGCTCCTATGGAGCACAAACACTTAGCACTGACAGCTACGATCTGTGAACGAAACTATTTTTTATATGAGCAAGTAATTTTTTAAAAAAAATCCAAATATTATGAAGCATATAAACAAAGGTTCTAATAATTAGGAGTTCTTGCTGAATGCAAAGCAACAATTCTCTTGTGTTTCAATGAGGTGAGGAAGTGAATGAAATAAACAGATGCCATTCAGTGGACCATCTAACAGGGTGCGCTGACTTCTTTAAGTGATTATAATGTGATATAATGAATGGTCATGAGTAATACTTCGAATGTGAATGCTTTGTTAAAAATTTTCAGTGTACTTTTAAAGAAATTATTTAAGAGTTAAATTATCACTAGTGTATTATTTTTAAATGTCTCATATAAAAGGCAATTTTTTCTCTGTGTGTTTCTGGCTCTGTTTTTCAGTAGTTACTGTTCTAGAAAAATCTAATGTCAATGTAAAAATCACTTAATCTATTAAAAAGTATGACTATATAATTGTGGCTTTGTGTGTGATAGATGAAGTTTGAATTTTAGGATAACTGTTTTATTTTCTTTCTTCTTAGTCATCACCGCCTGTCCCAGTTACTAAAGGTACCTGTCTTTTCCCCTCATCAATTTTTTGTTTGAAAGATAAATGAGATCTTAAGCATGTGCTTCTCATTTTATAGTTATGAGTGCAAAAAATAAATTGCCATTTGAACTCCAGAGTTGAATTCAAAATTTTCAGAAATAAGCACATACTTCATTTGTTTTTTGCGACTTCTTTGTTTTTCTCCTTGTTGGGTGGGTAGCCTTTGTTATATATGCCTTCCAAAGCTTTTCTCCTGATTGTTGAACTACTTATATGTTAGTTTAATAGGTACACTCATTTTTTTCTATATAATTGGAAGTGAAAGGAGGCTGATGTTAAACGCGAATTCTTAGCTATTGGTTGTTTTCATCTTTTAAACTTTTCTGATTTGAGGAAAGGTAGATAGACTTGGTTAAAATGATAGATTATAAGTATGTGAAATGTCTGAATGTGATCCTTTAAGGAAGAAAATAAAAGGAATAATGATGATTTTTTGTTTATATATCTAGGAATATTTATTTCTGAAATGATTTATACTAATAAAGATAGTGTAGGAATGGCTTTCTATATTCCTGCCTAGTATTCTTTCTATTAATTCATAGTCTAGATGTTTTCACATGAAATGATTTATAAAAATGAATTTATCATGTGTGCTTATATAAAGGAGGATTTTTAAAATATTTTATTCTTATATGTGATACACTATTAAAAACATTGAAATATATATATCTGCAGTTATCTTTTACTAAATTTTGAACTTCTTACACATTTTAAAGATATCTACTTTATTCTGAATATTTGAGGTATTTAAACAGTAAAGAGTTGGTCAATGGACTGGGCGCGGTGGCTCCTGCCTGTAATCCCAGCACTTTGGGAGGCTGAGGTGGGTGGATCATGAGGTCAAGAAATCAAGACCATCCTGGCCAACATGGTGAAACCCCATCTCTAGTAAAAATACAAAAATTAGCTGGGCATGGTGGCACGCGCCTGTAATCCCAGCTACTCGGGAGACTGAGGTAGGAGAATCACTTGAACCTGGGAGGTGGAGGTTGCAGTGAGCTGAGATTGGGCCACTGCACTCCAGCCTGGTGACAGAGCGAGATTCCTTCTCAAAAAAAAAAAAAAAAGAAAGAAAAAAGAGTTGCTCAATGGATAAGAACATTTCTTGAAACACTTACAAAATTAATAGCACATTTTCTTTTTGCAGCCAGCTTTGTGATTTTTGTCCCTTATGTTTAAACAAATTAAATAACATTGTTTAGGTTTTAAAATAGCAACATTGTTCTATTAGGATTGATTTCGATACATAAATTCATTACGGCATTTATCTTTCCATTTGCAATTGATTTCTGAGTCTTCCCTTTCATACCCTGAGCTGTCTCAGAATCATGCTTTTTTTCTTTTTAATAACATTTTGCATGTTATACATTTTACATTTGTATGTGTTGCTTATTATTAATCTTTTGTCTTAAAATTAGAATGACCAATGATTATGGTCTGTACTGGCCTGTGGTCTTGAGCAAGCTATTTAACCTCTCTGAAACTCATTCTGTAATCTGTGAAATTGGCCCAATAATGTGGGATCTATAAGACTGATTGTAAACATTAAATGAAATGATAAGGATACACGTCTGGCATGACATTAGAAATGTAGTAAATTGTTGCTAATCATGGCTATATAAACATGCCAGAGGTGATTCAAATTACACTGACAGCAAGGGTTGCCTGGTCTTTCAGGTTACACTGTGCTTCCCCTTCTATACTCAGCTTCTCTGTAGTTCCCCTCTATACGCAGCTTCAAACATGCCAGACCTAAGAGAATTATTTCACTGTTGTTATTGTGACTTTTAACCTAACTTCTGTTGAGAGAAATTAAACACAAGTACTTAAAAATTGTTTGTTCACTGGATGTTAGTAGTGGATTGGGAAGGACTGTAATTGGGTTTTGTAGGACTTCTCTTTACACAAAGCATGGAAGAGCCACTAAGCATCCTTTCAAAGTTTCAAACATATTTTCTGGCAGGAGTTACTTTGTTAAATAATTCTAGAGGAGTGCTTACTAAGTAGCTTATTTTGCAAACTGTGAGGCTGCCACTCAGTCACTAAGTGTATCATTAATGTGGTCTAATTATCTGAGTCCTCACAATTCCACACTGAACTGGGAGGAGAAATCCAAAACCTTGAAGCTCACTGCCTCTTCTCTACATTTCAGAACCCTGTGATAATACGCTTGAGAATTATTAAATATCAGGTATAAGGAGTCAGAGATGCTGAACAGAAATCACATGATTACCATTATTATTTTTTATGTTTTTTTGCAGATTTTGAGACATATTTGTTCATGTTTAAACCCTTAAATACCTCTAAGCCATTCTTTAACACGGAATGACTGATATTTTTCAAATTGTCCTAGCCACCGTAATAATGAATACCTTTCTAGTTACTTGGGTGAAACATCCAAGATCCATTTTTGCCCGCCTTCTGAACTTCATTCCTTACTTTTGTTGTGTTGTAATATCCTGCCAGTTTCATGTCTGTCAGCTCCTCCCTATGCTCACAGTCGTAGTCCATCTAGTCATTCTCCACTCAGATGGTTGTCATGGTCCCTAAGGGTCTTCTCTTTCTAGCCTCCCACTCTCTAATGAGTCTTTCAAATTGCCTTCACACTTACTTTCCTAAAATACACACATCTGCAGTGTACTTATTCGACATAGAAACTGGCTACTCTGAATTTAATACATTAATTCAAATCCTATGTTGTTGATAATAATTATTTAGGAACTGTTTCAGTTTAAAAACACCAGAATCTCCCTTCTAATAAACATGGGTGCCTTTATATGTTTTTAAAAGACATTGCATACTGAATAATGTCTAGGGTAACACAATAAATTTTTAGGTACAACATGTATCTGATGACATTTGAGAGGAAATACTATGTCGGAGGAATAGGGAATAGTAAGTTATCTAGGAAATGAAAACAGTAAATTATTTAATACAGCCTAACAGTGCTATAACTGTAAATAACACTTTAGTTCTGAAGTTAAAGGTCAGTGTTCAGAATGAAGGCAGACAAAATAGATATTCCCATGGCAGAACTGCTCTTTATGGGCTTTCAGGAAACTCGAAATGACATTCTCTGCCAATAATGACTTTGGGAAATTGCATCTCCTTGTTTTCTGAATTTATTAATACTTCTATCTCCAAGTCTTCTTGGAAACCATATTTTAATCTTTTTTTGTTGTTGTTGTTTTTTCTATCCCTGCCACATGTGTTAGCAAAACTCGGATTGTTTTCTCTTACATAACACTAATCATTCAGTATCCTCCATAATTTTAATTGTTAGGGTAATTTTTGTTTTTAGTATACCAGAACTTTGTCTTAAGAAAGAAATAGTTGTGTTGATGGACTTGATGGCACAAAACAGGAGTTTTTACAGTGGGAATGGTAAATAGTTTTTATCTTGAATGTTCTGACTTGAGGTGGAACACTATATTAAGAAGGACTCTGAGGCTCTGAGTTCAGTGGGAAAGAGCGAAGTAAGAATTTGTGATGTCTGAGTGGGACATCTACTTGTAAAGGGGGTTGTGTCCCGGGGTTTCAAGTATGAACACTGTAATGAGAGGTTTGAACCTAGAACCATCTGATTACAAAGCTTACGTCCTTAAATAGCTAATCTGGATTACCCCTCATAAAAATTTGCAGATGGTCAGGAAAGGGTGTTATTATTTACAGTACTTTTCCACTTGGAGTATTTTAGACAGGACTAGGGAACAATTTAAGGGTGTGACTGTGGAGGTGGTAGAGATGAGATTTCTCTCTTTGCTTCTTAAATAATAATCTTGAAATTACGAATCTGTATGCATGAGTCATGAATAGGCATCAGAATCTTTCTAACACTTTCACAGTGCAATTCTGTGGGCTGAATTGTGTCCTTTCCCCCCAAACCCAAATTGATATGTTGAAGTTGTAATCTCTTATGTGATGGTATTTGGTGAAGGGACCTTTGGCAGGCAGTTAGGTTTAGATGAGGTGGAGAGAGTGGGCCCTCATAATGGGATTAGTGTGTTTATAAGAAGAGACACCGGAGAGCTTGAACTCTCTTTCCATGTCCTCACATGTGAGGACACAGTGAGAAGGTGTCTGTCTGTAATCTAAGGAGCAAGCTCTCATTAGACACCATCCATGCTGCCACCTAGATCTCGGATTTCAAGTCTCCAGAACTGTGAGGCAATACATTTCTGTGTTTTAAGCCACCTAGTCTATAATATTTTGTTACTACAGCTTGAGCTGACATGTCCATTCCCAGGTTTTACCCTGGAGATTGATTCAACAGTTCTGGAGACCAGCCTAGCATTTGAACTCTTCAAAATCTCCATACAATTTTGTAATGTACTCTTAGGGTAGAGTGCAACTGAATTTTTAATTTGTCTACAAGTGGTTTTCAGCCTTTTCTGCACATTAAAATCTTTGGAGCTTTTAACTATGATTGATGGAAAGCCTCCATCCATGATCAGTTAAATCCGGGGTAAGGTCAGGTGCTGGTGTTTTTTTTTTTTTTTTTTTTTTTTGAGACAGAGTCTCGCTCTGTCGCCCAGGCTGGAGTGCAGTGGCCTGATCTCAGCTCACTGCAAGCTCCGCCTCCCGGGTTCCCGCCATTCTCCTGCCTCAGCCTTCCGAGTAGCTGGGACTACGAACTACAGGTGCCTGCCACCATGCCCGGCTAGGTTTTTGTATTTTTAATAAAGACGGGGTTTCACCGTGTTAGCCAGGATGGTCTCGATCTCCTGACCTCGTGATCCGCCCGCCTCGGCCTCCCAAAGTGCTGGGATTACAGGCTTGAGCCACCGCGCCCGGCCGATGCTGGTGTTTTTTAAAGATCTCCCCAGGTGAGTCTAACATGTAGCCAAGCAAAAGGAAGAACCAGTGGCTTGAATTTATCCCTTTTCCTCTGCGGTTTTGCTTCATAAATCCTAGTTTCTAGAAATACAGAGTCCGGTCATACTCTCTCTTCCCCTCTGGGTTCCCCTTACATCTCAGAATGCCATTGCTATTATTTTCTGAACAGCAAATCCGTAGTTTCAAAAACCATCTTTTTTCTGTTGCCTCAAGTTATCCAGTACTTTAAATCTCAGAATGAGGACTGAAAAAGTAAGAAAGTAAATTGATTTTCTAGGATTTTTGGATTCTGAGCAAATTGGTGTTATTTATTTAAAACTCCACATTTCAAAGATGTAATGGGTTTTAGATTTTATACCAAAACAATATTTGATATATGATGCCTTTTTAAAGGTTATCTTTCTGATTTTTTTCCAAAATATATTTATTGAATACTTTTTGGTAATCCCTTCCAGCTAGTGCATTGACACTCAGGATGTAAATGAGATGGTAACATTTAGAATATTTTTTTACCAGCATGGCCTTGATGTGATTGGTCAGAAAGGATATTGATTGTAAACAGCCCTGGGGTCATCCTGGTGCATTTTGGTTCTGAATTTAATACCAAAAGAGGCAGATACATCCCCACCCTCTTAAGGCTTATAGTTCCTTGTAGAGTCTTGTATTTGATTGTATGTTGACATGACCTAGATCATTTTTGGATACTACCCTAAGAATCTAATACAGTGGATCAGAGTTGGGGCTCAGTAATCTGCATTTTCAACATGTTTCCTAGGAGACTGGATAGGAAAAGACAACCAGGAAGGGATTATTCAGTTGTTCCATAAAGCAATTCCCATTGTCTTCAATAAACTCTAGCCAACTCCATGCATATTCCTTTTATTTCTTTCAGGGTGTTTTCTGTGGAAAATCTCTACTGCCTGATAGTTGGCATCCTGGCAGTTAATTTTATGGAGAGTTAGCTTTTGTACATTCCTACAACTTCAGCTTCTCCTTTCCCTCCCACTGCAAACCCCTGTCAGTAGGAAATTCTAGAAACTTGAAGAGATACCACTTTGTTTTTCTTCCTAAAGGTACAACTATTTAGTTGGATGTAAAATGCTACACTCTTCTGTTGTTAAATCTGTCTCTAAATCTAGTCATCCCTCAGGGGTTTTATTAATCTAAATGACCACATTATCACAGCTGCAACTCATCTTAAAAACTATTTCTCAGAAAAACAGTAAGTAGCTAGTGACTCTGTACACTGAGAAAAAAATAAAGAACAGTTTAAATCTTATCAGGGTTTCTTCTGAAAATTTTTTCAGTGTTGGAATGCGTAACTTTTAATCTCATTTTGGGGAATTTTAAAATTTGGCTTGGATGAAAGAGCAAAATGTTGGAAAAGTAAACAGCTTATTATCTAAAGGCATTAAATATCTAAAGGCATTAAATGTCTAAAGATATTAAAAAATGCATACTTTCAGATTACCTTTTTAAATGCATTGAAATTTTTATTCACCAACATGGTAAATCTTTTAAATCTGTTTGAATTAGCATATTGTAAATGATACTTGGTATATACATATTGAACAATTGATAATGAACATTTAAAATGGTAAGGTAGATCTTAGAACTGGTATCTGATTTCCTATTACAACACTTCTAGTGAGTTGTGTCATTGTATGTTTTAGATAAAAACTTTGAATTATGCACATGAAAGAGTGTATATAATATTGATACAGTGTAAAGAATAGCAAATATTGGTGCATATTAGCCTCAAATTTAACACTGAAAGAAACATGTATCTCCCTACCCTCTTAAAACTTATAGTCCCTTGTACAGTCATATTTAAATGTATGTTGACATGACCTACGTCATTCTTGAACACCAGCCCCAGAGAATCTAATTCAGTAGATTAGAATTGGAGCTCAGGAATCTGTATTTTCAACATGTTTCCTGGGAGACTGGATGGGACAAGACAACTAGAAAGGGATTACTCTGTTGTTCTATGAAGTAATTCAGTGTGTCTTCAACAAACACTAGCCAACTCGATGCATTTTCCTCTTACTGCTTTCATAGTGTTCTACTATTCAGTTTAAGAAATAAAACATTATCAGTGACTACATCTTCCTGAGTGCTCTACCCTGATCTCATACTTCTCTCTTCCTTGTACAGTTAAGCTGTAGCATGGGTTTTAAGAAAATCATTCCCTAGCTTTTTTCCATAGCATGGATCTCTTAAAAATAGAATTTATATATTTACATATGTGTGTGTATATATATATGTCTGTTTATTTTTGCCTATTTTTTAACACATTAGAATCATACTGTTTCTTCTATGACTTGCTTTTTTCATTCAGCTTTGTTTTTGAGATTCAACCATGTTGATATGTATAATTATAGTTTATTCATTTTCCCACTATGTATTAATGCATTATATGAAGGTCCTATAACATTGATCCGTTCTAGTATTGATGGGTTTTTGGATTGTTTTCAATACTTTTTTGAATATTATTAACAATATTAATAAAATTATATATGGCTTTTGGTGCACATGTGCAAGTATTTCTCTAAGGTATATACCTGGGAGTTAAATTGTTAGGTTAAATATGGTATGTGCTTGTTCGCTTTCCTAAATAGAATCAAACCGCACTCCAACATGGTTGTAACAATATACACTCTCCCTAGCATGGTGGGTGAATTCTAGTTGTTTTATATACCAACAAATGTGATGCGTGTAAAATGAAATCTACTGTGGTTTTAATTTTCACGTCTATGATGTGTAATGATGTTGAACCTCTTTTATGTATTTAGGAGTCATTCTTGAAATGTCTTTGTTTTTGTTCACTTTATTATTGTTGGTTTGTCTTGTATAATTTCATAAGATTCCTTTACGTATTTTCGATATGTGTCTTTTGTCATCTAGATATATTGTGA
The DNA here is from genome assembly GCF_002776525.5 of Piliocolobus tephrosceles. Classification (NCBI taxonomy): domain Eukaryota; kingdom Metazoa; phylum Chordata; class Mammalia; order Primates; family Cercopithecidae; genus Piliocolobus; species Piliocolobus tephrosceles. The sequence goes on from NC_045443.1 coordinate 20,621,623, forward strand.
GTGTTTTCTCTTAGGATTTTTCTCAAATTTTCACTCTTTTTAAGGTGATTTTTAGGACAAATTTTTTTTTTCAATTTTAATGTATGTGGATTATTTTTCTCTGGCATCTATAACAAATTACCACAAACTCAGTGGCTTAGAACAACACACATTTCTTCTCCTTCAGTTCTGAAAGGTCATAAGCATGAAGTCAGTTTCACTGGGCCAAGATTAAGGTTTCAGCAGAGGCTTGCTTTCTCAGGAGACTCCAGGGGAAAATTCTTTTCCTTTCCTTTTCCAGCTTCTAGAGCTTCATTCCTTGCATTCCTTGGCTCCTGGCCTCTTCCTCCATCTTCAAGGGCAGCAGTTTAGCATCTTGTTTCCATCTTCATGTTGCCTCGACTGCTGCTGTCCTTAAAGTTTCCTCTGCTTCTTTCTTCTGTGGACACTTGGGATTATATTTAGGCCCCGTCCAGATAATCAGGGGAATCGCCCTATCTCAAAATCCTTAATTTAGTCACATCTGCAAATTCCCTTTTGCCCTATAAAATAATTTTGACAGGTTCAGGGATTACGATGTGGCTATCTTTGGGGACCATTATTCATCCTAACATAGAAGATAAATTTGTCTTTTTTTTATTTTGGTGGAGATGGTAGTAGGACAGTGGTGTGACTATTGAATCTTCAGAGGCCAGATTAGCCCAATTTTGTGAGCACTCTCTTTGGGTCACTGTTGATCAAAACTGAGGGACCAGACACTTCTGCCACTTAAAGATGGGGAAATATTTCTTTTTCCTTAACATCTATCACTTACACAAAGTGTGGGAGAGGAAAAATGTGTGTGTGTGTGTGTGTGTGTGTGTGTGTGTGTGTATGCTCCTTTTAAAATTCCTGAGCTCCTCTCTTTCCTCCCATGTTAAAATCAGTAGCATGTCCAAGTCTCTGGGCCTAGTGCCTTCAGTTAGCTCACACTTGCTTTTTCATGTGAGGTTTGTTCAGTGGCATAATCTTAGTAAAGCCTTTTTTCTTTTCTTTTCTTTTTTTTTTTTAAAGATACAGAGGCTTTTTGTAACCCCTTCACCTAATTAAATGATTCATTAAAAGAATCTTGGGGCTGGTAGCTCATGCTGGTAGCTCATGACTATCATCCCAGCACTTTGGGAGGACGAGGCCAGCGGATCACTTGAGGTCGGGAGTTTGAGACCAGCCTGGCCAACATGGTGAAACCCCATCTCTACCAAAAAATACAAAAACTAGCCAGACGTGTTGGCACATGCCTGTGGTCCCAGCTACTCAAGAGGCTGAAGTAGGATTAATTGAACCTTGGAGGCAGAGGTTGCAGTGAGCTGAGATCATGCCAGTGCACTTCAGCCTGGGTGACCACACACACACACACACACACACACACAATCTTGGTGTGTAATGAACACAGAAAATGCTTTCAGTTTTGTTTTGTGTATCTGGAAAGAAAATGGAATTCAAATGGGCTGAAGAAACAGTCCGTACCCCTAAGAAAGAAAGAAACTGAGAGGCAGATGTTCTTGGAACTTTTGGTGTGGAATGCCAGAAGCTAGATAAGCACCCAAGTAGAAACAGGAGGAAAGTGACTGGGGGCCAGAAGCCATAAGCACAAGCATTGTTTAAATGCTTCAGTTTGCATTTTAGTTCATGCTACAAGTTATATAGTTCATGCTACAAGTTTATGCCTGGAGCTTAAAATCAGGCATTTTCTCTGTCTAAATTTCTTTGCTTTAATCATTGCATTTTAAATAATTTACTGCCCTTTCTTTTGAGATATAAAAGAAAGATTTTTTTCTTGCTTTTATTCTTATTTTGAGGACTGTGGCAATATGTAGAACTGTGGCATTATTTTGAGGACTGTGGCAAGGAGAGCATTGCTATTATTGACAAAATACTAATGTCACAGAGTTATTGACCTATAATGTCCTTAGACTGGGAAAAATCAATGCCTTGGTAATATCTATGCCAAGTGGTAAAAAGGAGACATGAGATATTTATGTTGTGCTACATAATATTTGATTTTATGGTATTTGAGTTTTACAGGATATATTTGATGGATGTTATGATCTTAATAAGTAGAGATTGTCAACTCTTCTGTGATTGGCATATAAAAATAATAAAAGAATTTCAAGGGACATTTAAATAAACCAAATAACTGAGTAAGTAATTCAATATTTCTGCCCTAAAGATGGGAACTTAAAATTTCATGTGGTTCGTGTGTCTTGATTATTGCCTGTTCCATCTTGTGGCATCACACACCCTGGAAATCTATATCAGGAGAATACAGTTGGCATTGGAGAGGAATTTGTTTCATGTGATTATCTAAATTATCCAGGAAGAATAGACTATGAATCCCTTGAACATATGCTCAAGTCCACAGGGATTAAAACCAATGCCTGGGGTTTTAGATGGAAAGGCCTTTCCCAAAGAGCGGAAAGATATGACAACAAAATTATAACCCTTGGCAAATTCCATCAAATTGTTTTGAATCCGTGGGCTGAAAATGTCAGTACTTATTAAAGTATACATTGAAAATTATTAGGAATATGATTGCTGAATGTCCTATATTCTTTTGTGTCATTAACAATAAAGTGGCAGTTGAGTATTCATTTGTCTGGTCTAACAGGATTACTGTTGGTTATGAATTAAAAAACAGAACATGGAGGAATTGCCTTGTTAACTACTAATACTATTTGGTGATTTAGTATAGATGGGTTAATCTTCATTCCATCTACTTTTATATACTCGCTGCTAAACCATATTTTGAGGCCGTTTCTCTAACAGATGGGCGGGGAGCACTTTCTCATTGCTAAAAGGAAAAAGACGTGTTTCTGACATTTTCAAGAACTTCAGTGTCCATTGCATATATAACCTTTTGAAACAAATAAATCCTATATATTTGACTAAGATTGCTTGTGAAATCTAGTGCTGCTAAAAGAAAAATATGAGATAATATTTTACCATAAATACTTCTTTTTCCTATTAAAAAAATCACAGCAAAAACGAACACTATGTGCCAGCAAATGTATGCCCCTAATTGTCCTGAGAATTATCATGCAGTTTGCAAGGAAGAAGGGACTCTAGCTTTCCAGTTGCTGGTCAGCATTCATGAACCCCTGCTCCATTGCTAAATACTTTTTTTTTTTTTGTAGAGTCATAAAGAACAGCACTTCTAGCAAAGATGCAAACTCTTAAGGCCTTAAGTCAAAGGAATAATTCGATATCTGGCTTGATAAACAGATTTTTTCAAATAACCTTGATTTCTGCTAAAATCTTTTCCCTTGAACATAAAAGGGAGTGAAGGATTTGTGTATTTCAAGATAATTAAAACATTACTGATTTAAAGGAATGCCATTGTGTGTAAGACGAAGAAAACTAGAAAGATTTCTTTTCCTCTGTCATTGAGTATGTTAGCCTTGGGAGTGAGACCCTTAAAACAGGAACAGAGTGAGACTTTTTGAAAAACACCATAGCCACCCGACCTCCTAGCCCCTACCTTCCTTTAGAACAACAAAGAATGGCTCTTGAAAAGTCTTCTCATGATCCTTCTGCTTCAACAGCTTGCCTTTCTCCTTGTCACCGGAGTAAACCATTCTCTCCAGATCGAATCTTCTGCCAGAAGCCACAAGTTTGGCATCTTGAAATCTCAAAAGTACTCATTCCTCAAGTCATTAATTAAAACAAATAAATAAAATGTGTAAGGCTTTAAGCTTCTGCAGGAGACTCATATTCTTCCAAAATAGTCTGTCAACAATTGCAGTATTTATAACAATAATTGTGAGAGAAGGATAATTAGCTTTAGGAATTCTTCTTCATCTACATTTTTATAATATGCTCTTAAGAATAAGGATGGTTTATTCCTGTTGACAGCTTGTCCCATGTAGGGGAGTCATGTTTGAAGGCAACATGCCAAATTGGAAGGAGCAATGGTTCAAAACAGGATACGGAGGAAATAAACATACTGATACGTAGTTGTAATAGCTGTAGTTGTAATGAGGCGTACATAACCTAGGCAGCCATTTACATTTTATATACCCTCATTAGATCGAGCTTCTGGAAACACATAAGTCACATTATGTAATTAATAAGTACTGATCCAGAGCCAATAGGCTGACCACTACACACCTGCCTTCAGTGAGGCCCTGATGACGCTTATTCTTTTTGTTTTTCTTGTATTTTCAGTACCTACCTAGCACAGTGCTTGACATTCAATAAAGACTCAATAAATATTGGATGTATTAAACAAGATTAAAAACTGCCTGTAAATGCAATGGTGTAAATGTTTACTGTAAATGTAAAATTTTCCAGGAAATAATGCTTTTCATCCACCTGTTTTGACATATAATTAAAATGATGTTTTCCTTTTTCATAATCAGGACAAGTGTTAATATTGCAAAATCCTTATCAAGCCAGGACAATGTCAATATTTTATGGGCTGTATTTCAATATTATTAATTCTAATGTAAAATAGTCACTCATTGACTGTAAACCTCAAATCATTTCCAGGTCAAAATTTTGGCACATTTTTTGCCTAGATTTTTGGATAGTTGAAAAGTCTACCAGCTTTCTGAATTTTCTCATGCATTTTTTTCACTATCCTGAATAAAGAGCAGAAAATAATCATACTAATTTGAAAATATATACTTTGTGATATTTTTCAACATTTATTAAAATCCACATTTTATTATGGCCAGGCTTCTTATCTGTACTTTTGCTTAGAAAGATGAGAGTTAGTTTGGAATTCACTTTTGGGTTTTCAGGTAGTGTTGCTGTATTTCTCAAGAATAATGGTTGAGTTATGGTATCTAATACTTCTAAATATTCATCCTTGTTGAAAAGGTTTTAGTCATTCCTTTAAAAGGTGGCTGACACAGTTAATAGAAATTGGAAAGCACTGAATAATAATTCATTTTTATGTACATAAGCTGTATGAAATGTAGTGTAGTCTACAAGGTATCAGAGCTAAAGTTTCATTCCTGTGGGTACTGATGGATCGCTCTCTTTTTGTGGGTATAACATGATTGTACTAGTAAGCCCTGGGGACTTTACGCCACTCCTCCTTGATCAGTGTTGAAGTTCATGTATTACCTTTTTACCTAAATTCCTTTGAGTGTTTTCTTCTCTGGTATCCCTTGAGCATATCTCCTGAGCTTGTCATGTGTCTTGGTTGTTGAGGGCCAGAACTGAACACAGGGATAAACCAGTCCCTATCCCTTCTTGTGAGTTAGAAGGGAATTAAGGAAAAGAAATCTCACTGCAGAAAAATATTTCGGTTGTTCATCCTATATCTAAATCTTGCTCCTTTGAGTTTATGGTCAAACATGAGCACATTTATAAAATGCTTTCCTGGGGCAACGTGGCAGAAACTGTGGTTGGAAAGTGATATTACACTAAGGACACTTGGACCAGAGACTTCTGCAGCTTCAGTTGCCATTGCTTTGAAGATCGTCACTCATTGCTCCAAATCTTTTATGAACTCTTACAGGTTCAGATTCAGATGTTAATAGCTGAACATTATTCAACAAAGTCTTAAATTGATTTTAAATTGACTGGCATAGCAAAGCAATTGGAAGATATGCAAAAGAGCAAAATTGAGAAGCTGGATGATCTAAACCTGAAGTCCCCAAATGTTTAAAAGGCTTAGTTTGTCAAGATTTAATCATCTTTTTCTGAGTTCTTTTCATCACTGTTGACAAAAGCAAGTATTGGAGAAAAATTTTTCTTTTGGCTATGGGGACAGCAGTGAAGATGAGCTCATCTGTCCATCAAGCTCTTGCTGCTGCTACTTGGCCTCATTTAATAGCTGTGAGGCCGAATGCTTACTGTCTTTCAAGTCAGAACATGCAAAGTTTGAGTATTTGACGTATCTTTGAGATGTGTCAGTGGTCAACCAATGAGAGGAATTTGGCAGTTAGTGTCAGTGCTACAAAAGACAGCTAATTGTACAAAACCCACAGGATAAAACTCCAAGTCAAAACAATAGAACATCATCCAGGTTATATATTGTTTAGCTATGTAGCAGGGGCCCTCTGCATTCCGGGCTTTTAAACTTATTTCCATTAACATCTTTATCATTTACATAGTAAAACATTCAGAATATAAAACTTCTTCTGATTGTGGACAAACTGTGGTGTGTCCTAAGCATTGTATAATTTAACATGATCAATTACGTTTTCTAAAAATGTTATTTCTCAAAGAAATAAAATAAATACAGCATTTGCAAAACATACACAGAGGATCTTATTATTGAAGAAATGCCTAGGTTATTTTCAAGTCTATTAGGAATAATTTTCCTTAACTTATTGACCATTTTCATCTCATGTAAAGAAGTTTCCCTCCTCTCTTTGCTTTGGATTGTGTAATTTTCATTTTTCTTAAAGTAATGATTTGCCCAGAAGTGAATTCATTCAGCTTAAAAAACCATAGTAGGGCAGTGAGAAAGGAAAATTTATGAATAACTTTTCCCACTATCTTTTCACAAAGGTAAGTTCTAGTGGGAGAAGCTCCCAAAGTAACCAAACAAAACTAGCACTGACGGTGAAGGCAGAACACCGTTCAGGTTCTGAAATGAAACCATAGGAGAAATTGTCTTCATTGACTTGACCTTACCTAACTTACTAGGGTTAACCAGTGCTCTGGAGTCTTTCTGTTAAAAATACCAACTGATGTCCATCAATTTTGGTGGTTACCTGGCCAGTTTATGCCACTTTTCCTTAATGTTGTAATTGTATAATTTAATTAAAAAGTATATAAACCACTGAAATATAAGCCAAAAATATTGTTGTTGTTTCTATGAAAACTTGATTGAATGCTTTCTTTGAACGACTTGAAGGCAAAGTAGATATAGCATATATGTTAACTTAGGTGTAGATGAAATAATTAGGGACTATTGGTAAAACTGTAAGATCAAGTAACTCTGCAGCATTACAGATGTCTAAATTATCTTTCTTCTAAAGGTGACATGTCTACAGCCATACCACCCTGAATGTGCCCGATCTCGTCTAAAGGTGACATGAAATAGAGAGTAGGAGACCTAATCCTTGCAGGATTTTAGCCCTTCATAGAAAGATTGGTGAATAAATGTCTGAATAATGAACGTTTCAAGTTGAAACTGAATGTTTTTTATATGCTCATTTAATTCTTAAAAATGATTATTTGCTTTATGTGGCTCTTTGAATTGTATTTGCTGATATTGTTGTTGTTGTTATTAACTAGTCCTAGTCATTTGGATAAGAAGACTCTTGTTGTATTAGATCAAACCCTAATCCTAACTGGGGTACTATAGGATCTACTCTTTCGTAGTTACATATAGAGTAATACAATGAAACAGCCAACAAAGATAAATAAAGGAAGTATTTTAATATTTATTTATATATTTTTAAAGAACTTTGGGCCGGGCGCGGTGGCTCAAGCCTGTAATCCCAGCACTTTGGGAGGCCGAGACGGGCGGATCACGAGGTCAGGAGATCGAGACCATCCTGGCTAACACGGTGAAACCCCGTCTCTACTAAAAAAAATACAAAAAACTAGCTGGGCGAGGTGGCGGGCGCCTGTAGTCCCAGCTACTCAGGAGGCTGAGGCAGGAGAATGGCGTGAACCCGGGAGGCGGAGCTTGCAGTGAGCTGAGATCCGGCCACAGTACTCCTGCCCGGGCGACAGAGCGAGACTCCACCTCAACAACAAAAAAAAAAAAAAAAAAAAGAACTTTGAAATAAATCCCATTTATTGCTTAAAGCATCTCTTCACAAATCCCCCAAACTCTACAGATTTTTGGCTTTAACAGTTTATTCAGATTCTCCATGTAAGTGACTTTGGAAATAGATTTTTTTTTTTGAGCAGAGTCTCTCTTTGTCGCCCAGGCTGGAGTACAATGGTGTGATCTTGGCTCACTGCAAGCTCCGCCTCCCAGGTTCACACCATTCTCCTGCTTCAGCCTCCCGAGGAGCTGGGACTACAGGCGCCTGCCACCACACCCGGCTACTTTTTTTGTGCTTTTTGTAGAGATTGTGTTTCACCGTGTTAGCCAGGATGGTCTCCATCTCCTGACCTCATAATCCACCTGCCTCGGCCTCCCAAAGTGCTGGGATTAAAGGTGTGAGCCACTGCGCCCAGCGGGAAATAGATATTTTTAACAAGTTCCCCAAGTAATTTTCTCTAACAGAAAGCACAAGATTATTTCTCCTTGTTGTTTTAACTCATATAATTGCATAATTGATCATTTAATTCAGAAATGAAAAATATTTTAGTGAATAAAAGTATTCATTGCACACATGTATTTTTTTTTTTTTCTGTAAAAAAATCCTGATGTAGAAGAATGTTTCTAAGCCATATAGGAACACAAATATTTTTGTTCCAGAATAACTTACCAGAAGGCTATGGCATAGAGAAATTCCCTCATTTCTATAGGTGTGCTTTTCTCTTGAATGAGCTTTACTTTAGTGTTTTACTCGAGCACATGTAGGGAAAGAAAAAATCATGTTCAAGTTGAGGAATAGAAGAGTTTCAGATGAAGAGAAGCAGATTTTGGCACACAAAATTGAACAGTGCAAAACATTAAAGCCCAACTATACATAATCAAGCTGGCCAAGCTATAATACACATGAAAATAAAATAAAATAAAATTTTTTTCTGAATGGACAAAACTGGAACTAAGTGTGTCTGACTGTTTTAGAGATAAGCACTTCTCAACTTCTAGTATAAAAAGAGAAGCTGGTGTTTATGTGAAATAATCTACGTAAAAGCCATATGGAACTGTCTCTAATAAATATCCATTTAATCAAATGTCACTATGTTTTTGAATGTTTTATAGTTTGATGCAGAGAATGTACTTTTATTTCTTCAACAGCTGCTCTTTTGAAATGGATGCAGCTGTACTACAGATTTTATGTGCAACAATTGCTTAATTTTTAGTTGGTTACTTCTAGTCTTTCAAAAGCAATGTTTCATGTTTCTGTGGAAAGATTTTTTTCCTAGAAAGTGCAAAGTACGATATGAAGTAGGAATCAGGCAAATAAAAGTTTCTGCTTGATTTTTCTTATTATTGAATTAGAACTTTGACTTTTTGTAGAGAAATACTTTTATCTTTGATGTGTTTTATTAAAATCTAAAACACATGATGTTCCTTTCCTATTTCCTTATATTACTCAGTTTTTACTGTAATGTTTACAAATCTACTTTCTAGTTTAATTGCTATGGAGAAATCATCCTGCTGCATAGCTTAAAATTCAATCTTTTTAAAACTCAAATAAAAATTTGGAGGAAAAGGTAAATATTAATGATGGATTATCTAATATTTGTTCCAGTCTCAACATCTTTTACTTCTCATAGCCTTTCATCTTCCAGATAAAATTATGAGTGTAGACGTATAGACATTTAAAATGTGATTTTAAAAATGTATAATGCTTTTAACTTTCCTCATGTAAGGCTTGCTTATAGGACTCTGGATGTGTGAGCAGACTGCATGGAACCTCCTAGCCTGCTGGTTCCTTCACTCCTCCCATACCCAACTGACTCATAGCTTAGTGAACAGCTTTTTGTTTTTGTTTTTGTTTTTTGTTTAAATTATGCCTTCTTTCTGGAGTATTTCAAAAATCTCCTTGTATATATATTGGAATATTTTTAGCTGGTACCTAAGTACTTAATTTCTTTATATAGTGGGTCCTGCAGACAGAGTTCTATAATACATAGAAATTTGTATTTCCCCTCCTCAAACTAGTTCCTCTGAATTAAACAAAGTAGTTACTATAATTTCCTTGAGATTTTTATCTCTTAAAAGTGTGTTGTGCTTAGTGGTAGTGGTATAGTATATAACTCAGTGATATAGTAGTCAGTTTTAATTTTTATATAAGGTTTTTCTTTAATTTTTTTTGTAACTTATTAAATAAAACCCACTTATAATAAAAACAGAGTTAGGTATAATCAGTGTTCCCCCAAATCAACATATCTCTTTTGTACAATTTCTAATCTTTTTGGGTGAGGGAAAGTGTAATTTTAGGCTTGTCTCTGATTTCTGAAGGAAAGGAGTTTCTCTGTATAATACAATGTGCTTGCTCTTTTTCACTTTAACACTGGTATCTATTAATGGCTCATGAGCTCCATTAGGTTTAATCAACATTTCAGCAATTTTCAACTTGAATTTTGTTTAAACTTTCTGCTTTGTCTTCTATCTTTTGTTCTTTTTTTTTATACTTAGGGGTAAAACATATACTTTGAAATGTCCTCGAAATTTGAAAGTATGGCTGTAAAGGGTGAAATAACTGATGTTAAGGGAATATCACTAATAATGGTCATTGATGTATGGATGACTAGAAAGGCCAATTGTAATTTGTGTTTTAAAAATTACTATATCTTCTTCAAAGATGTATTTATTTATTTTTGTTCCTTTTCCTGGTATATGTTTGTGTGTTGATGGGTGGTGAGTTTGGAGGAAAGAAATGAGTCTTGACAAAATATCTTGGTCATTCATTCTTAATGTGTTTAGAGAATAGCAAACTTTCAGCATATTTTATTGAGATCAAAAGTACATGTGAAATTAGACAACGAAATGTCAATTTTGTATTAGTTTCCTGGGGCTGTTGTCACAAAGTACCATGAACTGTGCCGCTTAAACAATAGGAATGCATTGTCCCACAGTTCTGGAGGCTGGAAGTCGAAGAACAAGGTGTCAGCAGGTTGATTCTTTCTGTGGGCTGCGAGGGAAGATCTATTCTGTGCCTCTCTCCTAGCTTTTGGGGACTCAAGCATTCCTTGGCTTGTAATGGCATTCTTCCCATGCCTTCTTTTTATATGTCTGTCTCTGAGTCCAGATTTCTTTTTTATAAAGACACAGACATATTGGATTGGAACCTAGCCTAATGACTCCAACTTGATCATCAGCAATGACCCTATTTTCAAATAAGGTCATGTTTATTGGCACTGGGGATTGGAACTGCAAATATGTTTTTTGGGGGGACACAATTCAACCCATAAGAATTCTGAAACTTTGTTTTGTCCTGTTTTGATTAGTGTTAATAAGTGTTCAGAGTACTTTTTATTTATAGTCTCAGGGCTTAGAATAAGATAAAATAAGATATTATTCATTCAGGTACACCGGGTTATTTAGTAAGAAAATGGACTGAGATTTCATAATGAACTCTGTGCTGATATTGACATGAAAACTTGTACATTTTAAGGAGTCACCTGTCTACATTTACATGAAATCAGTGTTCTTATAACCTGACGTTCACTTTCCTTTTCGTATTTATTTATATACTTAATTTTACTTTTAAATATTATTACTCTCTTTAATGCATTCACTTTTTTTTTTTTAATATGGCAGCCTATGGAGTACAAAGGTTTGTTTTTTTCTGGATTGGCAAAAAATAAAACAAAACTGTAAATCCAGTCATTTAGATAAGTACTTCGGAAGAAATGAGGAGTCTGTGGGCTGACCAACCAGATTAAGGACCTTACCTCACTAATATTGGGATGCCACAGCTTGAGGTTTTGTTAATATTTTAGTGTTTCTCCAAATAAAATCTAAGGGAGAGTTGTTCTTTTAGAACACATGTGCAAATTCTTATTTTAGCCTATTTCTGATAGACCTTTAAAAATATATTGTCTTGACATTTATATTGATAGAGCATATATTAGTCTGTTTTCACACTGATATAAAGAACTACCTGAGACTGGGTAATTTATAAAGGGAAGAGTTTTAATGGGCTCACAGTTCCACATGGCTGGGGAGGCCTCAGGAAACTTACAATCGTGGTGGAAGGTGAAGGGGAAGCAAGGTACCTTCTTTGCAAGGTGGCAGGAAGGAGAATGAACACAGGAGGAAGTGCCTAACACCTTAAAACCATCAGATCTCGTGAGAACTCACCATCATGAGAACAGCATGGGGAAGCCATCCCCATGAGTCAATTACATCCACTTGGTGTCTCCCTTGACACATGGGGATCATGGGGATTACAATTCAAGATGAGATTTTGAGTGGAGACACAGTCAAAACATATCAGAGAGATACATTCATTAAGATTAACAATTCTTCCCACTGTATATGTTCCTCATGTTTCTAAAAAGGAAAATATGATAGATATGGTGATCTAGATACTGGCTACTTCTTTTTTTTTTTTTTTTTTTTTTTTTTTTTTTTTTTTGAGACGGAGTCTCGCTCTGTCGCCCAGGCTGGAGTGCAGTGGCCGGATCTCAGCTCACTGCAAGCTCCGCCTCCCGGGTTCACGCCATTCTCCTGCCTCAGCCTCCCGAGTAGCTGGGACTACAGGCGCCCGCCACCTCGCCCAGCTAGTTTTTTATATTTTTTAGTAGAGACGGGGTTTCACCGTGTTAGCCAGGATGGTCTCGATCTCCTGACCTCGTGATCCGCCCGTCTCGGCCTCCCAAAGTGCTGGGATTACAGGCTTGAGCCACCGCGCCCGGCCAATACTACTTCTATGTGGTTCACCTAATTCAAGATTTTTGCTCTTTTTTTTTTTTTTTTTTTGAGACAGTGTCTTACTCTGTCACCTGTGCTGGAGTGCAGTTGTGCAATCTCAACCCACTGCAACCCCCACCTCCCGGGTTCAAGCAAGTCTCATGCCTCAGCCTCCCAGGTAGCTGGGATTACAGGCATGTGCCACAACATCTGGCTAAATTTTGTACTTTTAGTAGAGATGGGGTTTCAGCCTATTGGCCAGGCTGGTCTCCAGCTTCTGACCTCAAGCGACCTGCCTGACTCGGCCTCCCAAAGTGTTGGGATTACAGGCATGAGTCACCATGCTTGGCTTAATCACAGATATTAAAATCACATGTTTGTTAAAGAGCTAGAGATATGTGTAGAGACTTTCAAAGCATTACTTTTTTCATAGTTTTTTAAAACTTTTTTTCTAATTATTGAAATAATCCATGCTTACTGAACAAATTTTAAAAAATAAAAAGAAGTATGTGAAGAAAAGTACTTAAAATCCAAGCATAATATTAAATTTGATTGGTACATGTGTCTATCTGTGAGTGTGTGTTTGCATGTCTGTGTGTAGAGCTAAAGAATAATTTAAAAAATAAATTATGACTGATACAAATATGAACGAATGTATGCCAAAAATTCTATTTAACTGATTAATTAATGAGGGAACCAGTAAGGTGTTACAACTGATTCAAATGAAAAGTTACAATATCACATACATTTAAAGTCAGAAAAGAAGTGCTAAGTGAATTTACAAAAAGATGCGAAAGGCTGGACGTGGTGGTTCATGCCTGTAATCCCGGCACTTTGGGAGGCCGAGGCAGGCAGATCGCTCGAGGTCAGGAGTTTGAGACCAGCCTGGTCAACATGGTGAAACCCTGTCTCTACTAAAAATACAAAAAAAGAATTAGCCAGGCATGGTGGCGGGTACCAGTAATTCCAGCTACTTGGGAGGCTAAGGTGGGAGAATTGCTTGAACCCAGGAGGCAGAAGTTGTAGTGAGCCAAGATTGCGCCACTGCACTCCAGCCTGGGTGACAGAGTGAGACTCAGTCTCAAAAAAAAAAAAAAAAAAAAAAAGAAAGAAAGAAAGATGCAAAAGTGGTCAGTTTCCACATGGCAATATTCAATTGTATTCCAGTGGGCACAGCATCCATTTCTAGTTGTTATTTTTCTGATGGTAAATGAGATTACTGTCAGTTTCTGTTATTTCCAGAGATGTAAAATGGCTCAAAGACAATAAAAGCCAGAGAAATATGTGAGATAGTCAGGGAACTTACTAATTTGTCTTATTTTTTCCTTTTGCCCATTTTGAAGTTTTTCACACATTTTTTAATACAGCTCATATTGATATATACTCTCATCAGTTGGAATTAATGTTTTTATGTTTCTTCACATAGAACAAATATAACTGAAAATAAAAGCATAATGCATATTCCTTCCTATTGACATTGATACTATCCATAGCATTACCCAGGCGCATTAAGAAATGCACAGCACTTAAAACAAATAAAACAAAAATACCCTTTTCTTGAGCTCTTTACTCTTGGGAGGCAAGGGGGACACTATATTTTCCTATTTACTTTCTTCCTCCCAGTCAACCTCTCTCTCTTTCATGTATTTTACCAACACCCCCACCCAATCTTCCCTTACACACCTCCACAATTAGTCCTATCCTGATTGTGGAGTTTGGGGTTTTCTTTGATTCAATTGATGATACCAGTCACGTCATTTGAAAAAAGCATGTGAGTGTTGTTGTTCAGTGTTGGTGAATAGGAATTCTTAACATTTATTTTTAAGAATTCAATTTAATTGTTAATTACAGATTTTCGTTAAATTAAGCTGACCTTCACTCACGTTAAAAAAACTCAACTTTATTTTGGTTTTCATGAGACAAGTATCTCTCTTTAAGTGAACAAGCTTTTAAAATAATTAGCTTCTTCAGTACGGAAAGCAAAATGCAATTCGCAGCTGGTGCAATGGCTTACACCAGTATGTAATCCCAGCACTATGGGAGCCTGACGGGGGGGAGAATCCCTTAAACTCAGGAGTTCAAGCCCAGCCTGAGTGACACAGTGAGACATCTTTACAACAACAACAACAACAAAATAACAACAAATACCTCAGCCTCTTGAGTATATTATAGGTACAAGCCACCATGTGTACCTGTAGTCCCAGCTACCCGAGAGGCTGAATAAAGGGATTGCTTGAGCCTGGGAGGTTGAGGCTGCCATGAGCTATTATTGCACCACTATACTGCAGTCTGGGCGAGAATGAGTCCCTGTCTCAAAAAAAAAAAAAAAAAAAAAAAAAGACACAATTCCCATAATCACATCATTAAGCCAGAAGTATCCAGGTTCAAAGTGATACTTTATATTTCATAAGTATTTTTACCTAATAATTCTTCAGCAATAAACAAATAATTCTTCTGAAATAGATCAATTGAGAATCATCAAAGAGATTTCCAAATACCGTTGTCCAAAATCAGTAACGCACTCTGTATCTGAATAGGGCTATGTAAATGTTTTCAGTTTACAGTTAAGTATAGATTTTTACTTGCAGTTATTTTCTTAGTCATTTCCATCCTTCAGTAAGGATTTTGTATTTTATTTTCATTCGCGTGCGTGGACAAGAGAACAGATGCATTCATTTTGTTGTTTCTAGAGATTAATACAGAAAATGCCTAGTGAAGCCTGAGTCTGGCTGTGATTTACGAAGTTGGAGCATCATAGCCAGTAAGCCTTTCAGGCAGCCCCTGACAGCAGAAGCAAGCCTTGAGGTGGGCATGAAAAATTACAGCCTTCCTTATGCCAGAGTCTTATTACCGTTTTGATTTCAACAAACATTGTTTGGGTCTCAGTAAACTATTATAGCCATGAAAATGCGATAAAATAACTATTTGTTTTGTCCTATGTATATTCTATATATGAAAGGAAGAAAAATCAGTACATGGTTTATCTCTACAGAGGAGGGGAAATAATTTGTGCTTAGATATATTAATGCCTAACTGAAATGTTGTACATATGTGATCATAAGATATATCATTTACTTAAAATTTATAGTTAATCCCTTTTTTTCCTCAATTACAGACTAAATGGCTTTATTCCAGCAAAATTAAGTCAGAAAATAATGTTCACTGATTTAGATGTTGATGACAGATGGGTCTTAGGTCAGGATAACAGCTATGGCTGGAAGACATTGATTGTTAACATTTATGCTCCAATAATGAATGACCTGAATTTTTCCCACATGTTTGCTCAGGAAACACAGGGCTGTGGAGGTCTTGACGTCATAGAGGCAGAAGGATTTGGGGCCAGACTATATTCACTGCTCGCAGTCATTCATTAGTAAATCCTTGGTAAGAGAGTTGGATTTGAGTGACATCTGGAGGCCTTCTATACCTAGAGATGGGGGAATTCTGGGTTTGTATTTTTTCTCTAGTAAGCTAGATTCATCTTTTAGGAAATACCACATATATAGTTGATGGGTTTAACATTTCTCATTCAGAGGAGGTGAAAGATTGAAAGAATTGAAGAAAAAAGATTGAGTTTGTATGATTCCTTCCCCTGAATGAATTTGGTTAATTTAATGTTAGGTGCTAATATAAAACATTGCTTGAGCCATGTAGTGTCAGGAATACATATCTGTTATTAGTTCTTGATTGCCATTTAAAAATGGAGATTGAAATTTCCTTTACCTAGCAAGAAAATTACAACAGTGATCCTTGAATATTTGGAAAGGACACATACATTCCCAAGTGTCTAGTGATGAAGCAAAATTGTTCATATTGAATTCCATTTTTTTGCTCAAGGCCATTTCTGGAGGAAACTTGTAATATTGGTGAAGTGACATGAGCATGTTGTGTTTGCTGCAAGGAAAGAAGAATATAAGGCTTCTCAGCACAGTGGCTAAGCAGAGCAAGAGTTGAGGTTAGGTTAGCAATCATGAGGCTGAGGTGCAACTTAGATTCCAGTCCCCTATAAAATATACCTTATATAGAGTTTAGAGATTTGATGAAATTCGAAGCAAATTTATGATATTGAACATCAGTAATGTCCCAAAGAAGACCATAAAATTCTGTGATGGTTAAAATCTGTTGTTTAAATGTTAAAAGCATAATATTGAACATTTCTTTCTGTTGGTTCTCATCCCATTAGAACCACCAACCCTGGATTAAAGGATCATTAAATTACTGTTTCTCCTGTTTTGATAATGTACCAGGGTGGTGGCTCATACCTGTGATTTCAGTTATTTGGGAAGCCTCGGATCACTTGAGGCTGGGGAGTTTGAGACCAGTCTGGGCAACATAGTGAGACCCTGTCATGGTGCTGTGAGATGTATCATTTAGCATGAAAATTAGATTTTAATGAAGTTAGAGGTTCTTCAGAGGTCAAGAAACTTGCTGTCTTGGATCCTGCCAGTCTTGGCCAGTTTGGTCACTAAGGGGAATTTTGACCTCAGGTGTCCTGTTTTTAAAGATAAACAGAGTTAAGGCGGGATAGAAATTCACCTGTGCCATGTAGGCATCATACTGGGTAGCAAACCTACAACACATTGTCTAGACCTCTGTGTTACAGAATGATTATTCATACTTTATGAAATGCCCTTGTAGTTAAGATTGTGAAGTAACATTTAACTACAAAGTGGATTGTCTGCCTTAACTAGGTTACGCTATAATTATAATCAAATTTCTTTACAATAGTAGTTAGTAGTAAGTAGTGTCCGTTGTTACTGCATTTTTGATTGAGAAATAATAACATTCAAATATTATACAACTATACAATATACAGATTTTTAAAATTCTCTGTTGTAATCTTACTTCCCAGATAAAATTTCTGAAGGTAATTTAGTGCAGTCTCTCTGTCTTTTTTTTTTTTTTTTTTTTTTGGAGGCAGAGTCTCACTGTGTTGCCCAGACTGGAGCGCAGTGGTGCAATCTCAGCTCACTGCAACCTCCATCTCCCACGTTGAAGCTGTTCTTGTGCCTCAGCCTCCTAAGTAGCAGGGATTACAGGCGTGCACCACCACGTCCGGCCAATTCTTGCATTTTTATAGAGATGGGGTTTCGCCATGTTGGCCAGGCTGGTCTTGAACTCCTGACCTCAAGTGATCCTCCTCCCACTTTGGCCTCACAAAGTGCTGGGATTACAAGTGTGAGCCACTGCACCCGTCCTAGTAGTATTTCAATACTAAAATGACACATAAACTAGCATAGTGGGGAGGCAGTAAGTATTGCAGGGTGAGTTGAAACATAGCACAGCCTCTGGAGCCTGAGTGCCTGGGTTCGAATCCTGTCTCTGCTATTGTATGAGTCAGTCTGGGCAGGAAGTAGATGACTCCGAGGTCACTGAAGACTTTGAGGAAGGACCTAGTTATAGAAGTATTAAGAAAAACAACAAGGAATGATGAGGCAACCTGGGTGCCCAAAAAGGGAAAGCTGTTATCACTGGGACCAAAGGCACGAGGAGAGGGAGGCGTAACTGAGACCCAGTGAGAGCCGTACCTGTGGGAAAGGGGCTACTGAACAGGAACTGTGGCTATGGGTAGAGAAATGCAGCCACTATTGTATTACCTTGCTGCACTGAGCAGGTGGGGACAGGACAGTGAGGGGTGGTTATACATATTCACCTTAACCTCTTTTCTTTTATTCCACACTCACTGATGGTTACCCTCATGGACTGAATCCTAACAAGATTCATGGACTCCAGAATCCAGGTGTGGTAATTTGGAAAGTCAGCCTCTTTAGGGCAGAGGATGAGGGAGGAGATGAGTAACGGTGGGGTGGTGGTGGCGGGAATGAAGACTTACAAGCAAAAAGCAAAAACGCTTACTTAGCTGTGTTTGCTAGTAAGGCACTTTGTTTCCTAGTAACTCTATGCTTTATTTTCCTTATTGATTTAAAGAGGAGAATAATAAAACCAGTAATACAGGATTAGTATGAGAGTTTAATAAGTTAATATGTATGAAATGTGTAGGTGAGTACCACCTGTATAGAAATTGGTCAGCACATATTGTTAATCGTATCATTAACACTTTATAGATTAATTCATTTACGAATTAATCTTACATGCACCTTTTAGCTATTCTGATTTTTACTTGGCAATGTATCTTGATCACCTCCTTCTCTGTCTGTATATGTACATCTCCATATATGGGCAGTCAACCCTCTATATCTGTCTGTTCTGCCTTTGTGGATTCAACCAACTACGAATAGAAAATATTAGAAAAAAGAACAATACAACAATGAAATAATATAAATAAAATACAACTTACATAGCATTTACATTATATTATGTATTTTAAGTAATCAGGAGATGATTTAAAGTATATGAAAGGATGTGTATAGGTTATGTACACATACTATGCTATTTATCTATGAGGGCCCTAGAGCTAATTCCCCTCAGATACCAAGGGATGACTATATGTACATATACAGAGGCACAAACACACACAGGTGTGCCTCACTTCTCCCTCTCTCTCCACACATTCACACTCACACGCATTCACAAACTATTTTTTGTTTCTTTTGAGGTAGAGTTTCGGTGTTGTTGCCTAGGCTGCAGTGCAATGGCATGATCTCAGCTCACTGCATCCTCCGACTCCTGGGTTCAAGCGATTCTCCTGCTTCAGCCTCACAAGTAGCTGGGACTACAGGCATGTGCTGCCATGCCCAGCTAATTTTGTATTTTTAGTAGAGATGGGGTTTCTCCGTGTTGGTCAGGCTGATCTCGAACTCCTGACCTCAGGTGGTTCGCCTGCCTCGGCCTCCCAAAATGTTGGGATTACAGGCATGAGCCACCGCACCTGGCCACAAACTACTTTTCAATGGCATCAGAGTATTCTGATGTATGGGTATACTAGAATACATTTAAACCTTTCTGTTTACAAGGGGATTCAGACTATTTTCAGTATTTTACCATTATGCACAATGTTGTAGTAACATTTGCCCTTCTAACCTCTAATTTTGGATTCAAGTGAAGTAAGTGAGTTTTGCATATTTTGAGTCACCTAGATTAAGTTGTCTTCAGGCCGCTCTCTGATGAGAAGGAATGTAAATGAGTGACATTAGTACAAATATTCAAGTGGCTGAAGCCTTTTATTTTTCTTGGTCCAAATGCAATTCAATTTTATAGAGAAATAAAAAATGTATAGAGTGTTTGCATGACCTTTAACTTTATTGAAGAACAACTTTTAAAATATTTTCTTGACACCACCATATGCCCTGCACTTAGGTTTCATATTGTTTATGAAAATATTGATAACTGTGTAATCAAATTCAGGGCCAAATATTTTCAATATTTGATTTTATTGTAATGTGGTCTGAGAAGCATAATTGTAGGTGAGTGACTTGAAGCTCATGCTGTGTGTATGTACATTTCTTTTTTTTTTTTTGAGACGGAGTCTGGCTCTTGTCACCCAGTCTGGAGTGCAGTGGCCGGATCTCATCTCACTGCAAGCTCTGCCTCCCGGGTTCACGCCATTCTCCTGCCTCAGCCTCCCAAGTAGCTGGGACTACAGGCACCCGCCACCTCGCCCGGCTAGTTTTTTGTATTTTTTTTTTAGTAGAGACGGGGTTTCATTGTGTTAGCCAGGATGGTTTCGATCTCCTGACCTCGTGATCTGCCCGTCTCGGCCTCCCAAAGTGCTGGGATTATAGGCTTGAGCCACCGCGCCCGGCCGTATGTACATTTCTTAATGGAATAATGTGCCTTGTGACTGTTGTGTATGTGTGTGTCTCTGTGTGTCTGTTTGTGTCTGTGTGTGTGTGTTTGTGTGTGTGTATAGTTTTGTCCTCAGACTTCTTTATCCTTACATGACAAACTATGACCTCCCTTTCCTATAGAATAAATGTTATCAGTTCAAGTTGACCAAGTGTGAAAAAAAAGTGACATTTATTTACTACTTTCCTACTTCCGGGCAGAATTGGAGTGAAAAGTAATACATGTCATTCTTCACTGAATTATTTAGGACTATTTTGCCCTGTAGTAGAGAATTTAGGCTTAAGCAAAAGGTTTCCATCCACTGTTTGCTAAAGGTAATTGAAGAGAATTGAGAAAATAACATTTTAAACAATTCTGCAAAAAAAGAAAAAAGTACATAAATGGAAGCCCTATGTTTTGATGGCATTGATGGTAATCTGTCCTAAATTCAGTACAGCTGTGTTTCATCAGATAAGTTACTTAGTACAAATGTGATTCATATAAAGAAACTGATTCTACATCATTATTTATTTATTTAAACATAGTGTCTGTCTAAAATCATTCAATTTGAGAATTCCTCCATATGGACAGTGGACAAGGGAATGTTGCATGAATTTTTATTTACTCTCCTTTGCCCTAAGTCTGCCTGTTTGAAATGTGTTCAATCAATGCCTGCTTGGAATTCTGCTATCCTCTTCTTTACTCTCCTGTTTTCTTGACCATTCTTCTTGTGGTCACTAATACATGTTCTGTTAATCTAGTTGTCTAGGCTCTGGCTTGAAACTTTATTCCTGGCACTTAGCATCACAGCTAAATACTTTAAATGCTTTCATTATACCAGATTTTAGATTTCTTTAATTTGTGACCAGAAGCTCAGTGTTTTGAAAGGTAGAGTCATATAAAGAAACAACTATAATCTAATTAAGATAGGTAATGTTGTATGTGTCTTCATCATTTTATATGTTTTACATAGAATGATATGCTTAATTTTGAATATTCCTTTTAAATTTGTCTGTTTCACAGGCATTTTTTTTCTGTATTAAGTTTTCAAAAACATTTTTAATGGTAATGTGCCAATTTTTCCTATGCTATTACATAACATTCTCTCTTGTTAGACATTTGTGTTGTTTTCGGCTTTTCCCTACTACAATTAATAATGACATAAAAGGTTTTGTATAAAACACTTAAAGTTGCAGAACATCTCTTTACAGAATATTCCTAGAAATGGAATTATTAGGCCAAATGGTAGGAATACTTTTAAGCTTTCTGTATATGTTGCCAGATTGCTTTTTAAGAAGGTTGTACCAATTTACACTCCCACTAGCAATGTAGGAGAGTGCCTGGTAACTTTTAAATTGGATTTCTTTGATAAGAAGCCAAATGGACATTTAACTGTTCACTAAAAAGAGAGAGGGGTTTGTTAAATTTCTGTTACTGCACTAAAGGAATTCTACATGTTAAAATAAATCATGTAATTTTTATTCTCATTTTCATCAGACTATAATAATACTGAATTTGATTCACATTTCCCCCTCTTTGATACTTTTTTTTTTTTCTTTTTGACAGAGTCTCGCTCTGTCGCCCAGGCTTACCCTCCGCCTCCCGGGTTCACAACATTTTCCCGCCTCAGCCTTCCAAGTAGCTGGGACTACAGGCACCCGCCACCACGCCCGGCTAAGTTTTTGTATTTTTAGTAGAGACGGGGTTTCACTGTGTTAGCCAGGATGGTCTCCATCTCCTGACCTCGCGAATCCGCCCGTCTCGGCCTCCCAAAGTGCTGGGATTACAGGCGTGAGCCACCGCGCCTGGCGCCGGTACTCGTAATGTCAGTACAAACAAGCGGAGGTTACAGAATACTGTGAGAAATGGTGAGAAATGGAAACTGATTCTGTGCTAGTTACTCAGGAAATCATGTTCTGGCCACACTGTCTGTCTTATCAGTAAGGAGGAAAGAGATAGATGAGTGCCTGATACTAATTAGGTACTCCATATGTTTGATGTGTGGATGCATAAAAGAAGTGATAAGCTCACAAACCTGCTGTTACTGAAAGGCCAGAGCCATCCTTTGGCATTGTAGTATAAGTGAACAAGCCCCCTTACACAGATGAAAACATGGTTGGCTAGTTACCGTTATGCTCCTCAGAACTTGTTCAAGAGGCCTTCAGGTCACTGTAGTAGAACCACCTCCACAAACAAACCAGCACAGTTCTCAGAGATCTGACATGACAGCTCTGATTCCTGATGTTCTCATGGACCTGGGTACTCCACATGCACCTGCCCCCCACATCCCGCAACACCCCGATACTCTTTTTACTCCCTCATGGGCCAAATTCTTTTGGGATCTATGCTAAGAATTTATTTTGGCTCTTATCAATGAGCTGTCCATGTTCAGTTGTTAGAATTCATCCAAAATTAAGTGCCTGACTTCAGAGTTTAAGAAGTACACTTTTTTAGATTTTGCTTTGCTATGTTGGATAGAAAAGGTATTGGTACTGAACTTTAGCTTCTGTCTCTCATGAACGTGGGCTTTGTGCTCAAAGAGAAAAGTCTTCAATCATGGCTGCAGGATTTTTTTAAATATAGGACCAATAAATATATACTATATGAAAGTGACAGAGAAAGTTGAACAAGTTCCAGAAGACAGTCATTTATCTTACTAGTGATGCTCTCAGTAGGGAGATGAACTCAAGAAACATAAGAGAAGTTCCATGAGGAAGCATTGTACTTGAATTCCACTTGCTGTATTATCTGAAAGTTTCAGTGTTATCCTGGGTGTTTATGTTACATGTTGAGGTGGACACTTATTCTATAATGGAAGCTATATTATTAGATCCTTCTTCTCAAGAAGCCAATCATGTCACTTTAATGAAAACTGCAAGTAGTTGTGCCCTAAAGAGGATGCAATTATTTAGGAAACATTTTCATAAGATTTAAACCAAAAACAACTTAAAGTGATTCTGATACAACTGATTAAGTACTTTATAGTTTTCAATCCCAGAAACATAACTTACCTCAATTGAAAAATGTATATAACAGATAGTAATTTTTATAAATTATTACAATTGTTATATGAACTCATTTAAGTTATAATAAATTATATATAAACTGATTATTTGAAATGTAGTGAGTTATAATCTCTTAACTGAATGGAGGGCTATATTCTGAGAGTCTCCTCTATTTTAATGTTAACAAGATAAAGTCTTGGGCAGCTGTTTCTGCTATAACATGATATCAAAGTTTTTTAAAACACAGGTTCTGCAAATTGTGCCCTAAAAAAAAAAAAACAGGATCATGAGAAAAAATAATAATTCTTTTTTTTTTTTTTTGAGGCAGAGTCTCGCTCTGTCACCCTGACTGGAGTGCAGTGGCCGGATCTCAGCTGCTCACTGCAAGCTCCGCCTCCCGTGTTTACGCCATTCGCCATTCTCCTGCCTCAGCCTCCAGAGTAGCTGGGACTACAGGCGCTCGCCACCTCGCCCGGCTAGTTTTTGTATTTTTAGTAGAGACGGGGTTTCACCGTGTTAGCCAGGATGGTCTGGATCTCCTGACCTCGTGATCCGCCCGTCTCGGCCTCCCAAAGTGCTGGGATTACAGGCTTGAGCCACCGCGCCCGGCCGAGAAAAAATAATAATTCTAATTAAAATACTAGTAGCATTAGAAAGATATGTTAGCACAAATAAATAAATAAGTGATATGGTCAATATAAACCTAATCATAGACAAAGAAAAGATGAAGGTGGATTATTCAAAAGAGATGGAAAGAAGAGTTGAGAGGGTGGCAAATGCAAAATGCATCAAAACCAGAAAAACAAACATTGGGTATTTCTAATTAGAGACTCATTGATCAAACAGAACAAAGAAGAATACTGTGCAGGTAAATGGGGTTTATGGATTACTCTGTATATTACTCTTCGCCCTGTTCTGGTCAATTGTGTTAGTATACTTTTATGTTCTGCTGCTGTGACTTGGTGATTAAACACTAACTAGCTGGCAGGGAGTGGGGAGGAAATCATGTAAGTCAGTATATCTTTTGCTATCTCACTGTTTACCAATTGCATATGAGCTAATTAACTATGCAGAAACATGCTATAGCAGAAAAGATTTAGTAGTGTTATACAGTAAGCTAAAAGGAGCACTGGTTAGAAAAATTATC
Source organism: Piliocolobus tephrosceles (assembly GCF_002776525.5). Taxonomy (NCBI): domain Eukaryota; kingdom Metazoa; phylum Chordata; class Mammalia; order Primates; family Cercopithecidae; genus Piliocolobus; species Piliocolobus tephrosceles. The sequence goes on from NC_045443.1 coordinate 20,645,912, forward strand.
AAACTATATCCCACCATTTTTCCATTTATCCAAATCAAGCATTTTCTACTATAATCTCTGTTAGTAGACTGGTAACTATACCTATGTTGTTAAAGGAAAATTTACCCTAATGTTAAATAATATAGAATCCCATAGATTGGTCTCATAGATTGGTGGGCATTGTGGAGCTTGCAGATTAAAATATAAGGCCCCCACCGTGACTGAAGGAAATGTAGGAACTCTGTATAGTCAGCCTTCTGTATACCTGGGTTCTACATCCATGGATTCAACCAATCTCAGATGGAAAATATTCAAGAAAAATAATGAGTCTGTCTGAGATGAACATGTACAGACTTTAAAAAAATCATTATTCCCTTGACAGCAGACTATACCAACTATTTACATAGCATTTACATTGGATTAGGTATTACAAGTAATCTAGAGATGACTTAAAGTTAACAGGAGAATGTGCGTAGGTTATATGCAAATACTATACCATTTTATATCAGGTACTTGAGCATCCCTGGATTTTGGTATCTACAAGGTCCTGGAACCAATATGCCATGGATATCAAAGATAACTGTATTCTGTAACTCTTTTCTCAGATTATTTCAACATATGTTTTTTAAAATGGCATTTACTTGACTTCTTCAAGCTTTGTCTTACAGGTAGAACCTATTCTTTACTGGTAGAACCTATAAAATTGAACATTTTTTCACAGATAAAGAGTATGAGGATGGAAATGTTTCTTTTCCTGTTTTTCTTTTCTCTTTCCTTGCTTTCTTTCCTTCCTTCTTCCTCTGCCCCTCTGCCTCAGTATGGATGCAAAAAGTAACAGCAGTAAAGGCAAGAATGTAAAGTGATTGATGCCTCAAACTGTCATGAAAGGGAAGGACCAATGATCACATGTATATTATACTTTTCGGTAGAAAATTGGCACATGCATGTGTTTTTGCATATTTGGGCCCGTGGAAAGTAAGGATTAAATATTATAGCCTGTGGAGTCTGAGATGGGTCCTGTTGTGTGCTCTGACATCAGCAACCCTGTGGCCTTGGACAATTTACTTAGTCTAACGGTTCTAGTGTTCCACATTTATATGGTAGATTGAAGACCATACTCCTGTAGAATTGTTGGGAAGATTATAAGAGGAAATATTTGTGAGATGCTTAAGGTTGTGCCTAGTGTGCAGTAGCATCTCATTGGCTACTGTGGACTTGTTTGAAATTATTAATCTTTAGTCGTCTTTGTATATCATTTCCATGGATCCTTACAAAATGGTTAGAGATGTGCAGTGAATAGAGAGACTTTCACAAGGACGCCGATTACAATTTGACTGTGGATTGTGCCTGAGGTTGTTCCTTGTATATCGGGAGAACCCGCTCCCGATGTTTAACATGGGTTCTTTTCTATTTCCTAAGTGTCTTGGCTGGGTTGAGAAATAAAGGGAAAAAGCACAAGAGAGAGAAATTTACAGCTGGGTGTCCGGGGGAGACATCACATGTCGGCAGGATCCGTGATGTTCCCCGAGCGGTAAAACCAGCAAGTTTTTATTAGCGGTTTTCAAAAGGGGAGGGAGTATATGAATAGGGTGTGAGTCACAGAGATCACATGCTTCACAAGGTAATAAAATATCACAAAGCAAAGGAGGCAGGGTGAGATCACAGGACCACGGGATGAGGTGAAATTAGAATTGCTAATGAAGTTTCAGGCACACATTGTCATTGATAACATCTTATCAGGAAACAGGGTTTGAGAGCAGATAACCTGTCTGACCAAAATTTATTAGGTGGGAATTTTTGTCCACCTGATAAACCTGGGAGCACTGTAAGAGACCGGGGCTTATTTCATCCCTTCAGCTTTGACTATAAAAGACTGGACGCCTTAAAACAGGGTCTCTATAGGCATACCTTCAGGGCGCATTCTCTTCCTCAGGGATATTCCTTGCTGAGAAAAAGAATTCAGCAATATTTCTCCTATTTGTTAATGAAAGAGGCAGAATATAGCTCTGTTCCGTCCGGCTCACCCGCTGCCAGTTCAAAGTTACCTCTCTTGTTCCCTGAACATCGCTGTTATCCTGTTCTTTTTTTAAAGATGCCCAGATTTCATATTCAAACACACATGCTCTACAACCAATTTGTGCAGTTGACACAATCACAGGGTCCTGAGATGACATTCATCCTCCTCAGTTTACAAAGAAGATGACGGGATTAAAAGATTAAAGTAAAGACAGCCATAGGAAATCACAAGGATATTCATTGGGGAAGTGATAAGTGTCCATGAAATCTTCACAATTTATGCTCAGAGAATACAGTAAAGACAGGTGTAAGAAATTTTAAAAGTATTAATTTGGGGAACTAATAAATGCCCATGAAATCTTCACAATTTATGTTCTTCTGCCACGGCTTCAGTCGGTCCCTCCATTTGGGGTCCCTGACTTCCCTCAATACTTGTATCTGTTTTAGACTTTATAATAACAAAAATGAGATGAACAAATTGATTTTTATGATATGAAATATATTTAAGGGTCAACTGTTAGTATTCATATAATTAGACTGATAATGCAAAGACAAACATTTTCAAACAAATCATTCTTTATTAACCTTGTTCAAGTTAATAAGATCCAGTAATAAATGTGATCCAAGTAGTGTACATTTCTTCTTTCTCTCCACCCCCATTCTGCTACCTTTACGTATATTCAATTTTCTTGTTATTTTATTGAAGTACAATTTGTATGCACTGATACACAGATCTTAAGTGTACAGTTCAATTAGTGTGGCAAAGGTATATAAACTACATATAATTTCTCAGTTCGTATTACAAATTCCGTTATTATAATTAACAGCATGCAACACGTTCTGAGTGGCAAGGAAGGTCAAATATATGTGGATTATTTTACCTATACACGTGTTAATCCTCACAACCCCATCTGTTTCCTACTGTTATTCTGATTTTACTGATAAGAGCTGAGTTTAACAAGATTAAATGACTTGCTGAGGGCACCAGCAAAGCCTACCTTAAAACATAAGCTTGGGTCCTTCACCACCATACTAAACTGTATCTCCTTCATTGCAGAAGAAGCAAGAGTCTCTGTCACCTGTCTAGGTTTCCGGAGTTTCTTTTCACTCTGATGAAATTCACAAAAATTCTCTTACTCGAACTTCTTAGTTATTATGTTTGATGAGAATATTTAAATCAAAATGGGATCCAAGTCAATGTATAGGAAGACATTTAAGAGTTTTCCTGTAAGTCAAGGGTGTTCTTGAAAAAAGAACTCAGATACCATATTAGATGTGATAAAGTAGAACACGAGCAAAATCTCCTAATTCGAATTTAGTGCATTTTATCTTGCTTGGAGTATTATTGTCTGTTAGTTTTAACTGATGGCAATACATTTTGATGCTCAAATAGCATTTTGTATACATAGTTAAAAAGAAAAAGATGATTATCTTTATACTCTGAAGAGAATACTTACCTATATTACTGAAAAACAGTTCATAAATCTAAACTTAGTTCTCGAATCATTTTTTATTTAGACTTGAAGTATTTTCTTCCCTGTGATATCTTTTACAATTTTTTTCTTTTCGTTCTTCAGGATTTTTTTTCTATGTTTGTTATTTGTGTCATTCTTCAGCCAAGTTGCTAAGCAGAAATCTATACAGTAGTAGTTTAATCAAATATGTTCCTCAAGTTGTTTTAAGAATATGTATATCTTGCTGCAGGACTTCTCTAATTTTTAAAAATTTTGATTGATATTTAAGAGGCTTTCATTCCTTCTTTCTTTCTTTCTTTTTTTTTTTTGAGACGGAGTCCTGCTGTGTCGCCCAGGCTGGAGTGCAGTGGCGCGATCTCGGCTCACTACAGGTGCCCGCCACCACGCCCGGCTAATTTTTTTTTTTTTTTATTTTTAGTAGAGATGGGGTTTCACCGTGTTAGCCAGGATGATCTCGATCTCCTGACCTCGTGATCTGCCCGCCTCGGCCTCCCAAAGTGCTGGGATTACAGGCTTGAGCCACTGCGCCCGGCCTCTTTCTTTCTTTTTTTTTTTTTTTTGAGACAAGATCTTGCTCTGTTGCCCAGGCTAGAGTGCAGTGGCACTATCTCAGCTCACTGCAGCCTCTACCTCCCAGGTTCAAGCAATCCTCCTGACTCAGCCCCTCAAGTAGCTGGAACTACAGGTGTGCACTACTATGCCCAGCTAATTTTTGTATTTTTAGTAGAGACGGGGTGTCACCATGTTGGCCAGGCTGGCCCTGAACTCCTGAGCTCAAGCAATCTGCCTTCCTTGGCCTCCCAAAGTGCTAGAATTATAGGCATGAGCCCCTGCAGCTGGCCAAGGTTTTATTCTTTCACTGTGGAGAATTTGTAAGTATTACAGGTAAACAAGAAAACATATTCACATGGATTCATGGTTCAAGCATACAATTTTTTTCTCTTAATACTAGATTCTCTCAATTCTGTGAACAAGGAGTTATACTGCTTTTCTCTTTGGGCTTATAAAACATCTAGAATAATTAAATCAGAAAAGGGAAAGTATTTGTTAAGTCAAAGGAAGTATCTTCTTCATCTATTTAAACATAAGTCTCTACAGCACCATTATCCATATAACCTCAACATCAAGTCAGATTTTTTTTATTGCCTGAAAAGTGCTAAGTGAACACATATGTAAAATTAAAATAGTGGAAGCATACATGATTGAGCATTTATAGTAGTTTTATGCAATATTACTTACTCTAAATAGAAATAAAATTATTCCGACAACCTTGTTTGTGCCAACTTTTTGGTTATTTAAAAGGAGTAAAACTTTCTGTTTACTTCGATAGACGTGATGTGAAATTATTCACAGAGCGAAGTAGTTAAATTTTGTTTGCTTATTTGCCTGCCAAATCCTACCAAAAGATTTGCTTTTTGTTCATTTAATGAGTACTTATAAAAAATGAAGCTATTTTGTAGTGATTGTAAATATTTAAGTGATCATTCCAGACTATTTTGCAAAATTTAAGTTAGTTTGATGCTGTAGTAATAAAATTGACAAAGGATGCTAGATTTTGAGACAAAATGATAATAGAAATGATTGCATTATGCTTTTGATGTATCAGTTTAGCACATTAAGCTGTCATCATTCCAGTCTTATGCTAAATAACACTTTTTATGCAGTGCATCCTGATATGATATTAAATATACATAGACTCATTCTGATTTTTATAAACTGTGTATTTGTTAAGCTTTCCAATTTGTATGAATGAACTTTGAAGCACTGGGGAATATAAATAACTGTTCATTAATTTACAAATGACACTACACAGAGTAACATTAATCCAAAAGATAATCATCACATATATTTTGTGAGGCTATAGATGAAGCTGATACCTTAGATGTATTTTTTTTTTTTTTTGAGATATGTAATGCTTTATTAAGCGGTCTCAGCTACAACCTCCTTAGATGTATTTTGTATGAATTACTATTATCAGCTAGGTACTTCCTATTGAATCACATGACTAACTGCATTCCCAAATGGTAGATTTTCAGTTTATAGATTAGCAGGTCTAGGAAAGAGTAAGGTTCAGCTCATTGCTACTGATCACTTCCAACTTCTTTTTATTATCTAAAATGTATCATTTAAGGTATGAGTCTCACAATCATACAGAAAAATACATTTAGTCAAAAGGATGGCCAGTATGGTTAGACTTTAAAGGAACCATTAGAATGAATCCCCCCTACCTAGAAAACTCTTCTACTAGGATATGTGCCTATGACTTAATCTGTCATTTCATTTAGTCATAACTCAAATGTCCCTTGCCAGAAATACCTTTCCTGAAGTCGTTCCCCCCAAAAATGTTTGTCTGTAGTCTGTCTGCCTTAGCAGAGTGAGATCAGGTCAGGGACTTTCCCTACTTGGTTCACCTAGAGGAGGTCTAGCAAATAGAATGCATGTGTATTTGTCTATGGAATACATGACTGAAAAAATGAATGACTGTAGAGGTAAAAAGAACTTTTAGTATCATCCAGTCTAACCTTTCCAGTTTATATCAAGGAAACTAAGGCTATGTATAAAGGAAATTAATGGTTAACTGAATTCCTCAATATTCTGTACCATGGATTGAGGAAATAAATACCAGAATCACAGTTCAGTGCTTCAGGACACTTTGGGACATTCACTGCTGCCAATACAAGATGGTTAAGAAGTGGTGTTTGGGAGCTGGACAGACATAACTTTGGCCAGAGTTTGAATCCTGGCTGTACCACTTACTAGCTGTGTCCCTTTGTGAAAGGTATTTAATCTTTCTAAGTCATTTTCTTCAACTATAAATGGAGATGATGCATATCTCATTGGATTATTGTGAAGCCTAAATGAGATCATGTATCACAGAGTCTGGCACAATGAAAACTGTTATAGCTGTCATTGTCATTATCATCATGACCCTTTAGTCCTTATCATATAAATTATATAGGCATTTAATCCATTATTTTCTATAATGCCACCATAGTATTTTTTCCCAAACTTAATGTATTTAGAACTCCTTAGTTCACCACAGATGATATATATGAAGTTTATGAGGTTGATATGCTAGTTTAGAATACTAGATAATACTAATATGAAATTTGGTTTCTGTACTGGTTTATAATACCAGTTACTATTAAATACTCATCAATCTAGTGTTTCTGATGCCTGGACTTTAACAAGTATTCCACAGAAAGACTATACTTTTATCTGTAATAGATTTTCAATATAAGAAGGATGCAAATTCAGCTACAGAGGTTGAAGCTCTGTGGAAAAAAATAATTCAAGATAGAATGCTTTTTTCTCCTCCTCATCAATTTTCTGTCCACAATAGAAAAATTCCATCAGTCAGAAACCATTCAGGAGAAGACATGGAGTAATGTCCTAGACATATAAATTATATAGATGCATATTGATCATTCTCTATTATAGAGAGTGATCTAATTTGAATTTCTATTTTTTGAAACTAGAGTCAGATGTAATAATATTATTTTAAAAAGTTTTCCAGATGGATATTAGTATGTCATAACTACCTTATTTCAATACATTTCTGTGTTTGATAGTTTTGCTTATTTTAGGTTCTAATTTTAAAATATACATCATTTTTCATATTCTTTAGAATTTATAAACTACCTTTAATATGTCGTCGTTAAATTGTAGCTTTCAAATGTAATGGAATCTGTAATTTACTGTTACAATTAGAAGATAGGAATCAATTCCTTAGCTTAAAATTTCTTGTTGAAGAAGAAAACACGACAACTGATTGTCTTCAGAATCATCTAGGGCTGATTGATTCATAATCTAAATTTAGGGATTGTTCATATCAGAATCGAAGGAGGACTTCACGTTGCTTTCATTTTGTTAATTCAGCGAAAGTAGTACTAGTTAGATATGGGAAAGTAGGATGTTAAACTTTGTGAATGCTAGACTGGATTATAGTTTCCTCATTTGTACAGTTAGCTTAATGATTCCTAAAATCTTTTTCCTCTATTTTCCTTTTTCTTCTTCTGTTCCTCTGTTGTTATTCTGCATGCAGGTAAACGTGTATCTACAGGTAACAGGTACACGCAAGCCAATTCGTATATGTGAAAATACTGTTCACTCCTGACCACAGAGAGCGTGTCTTAGTTTTCTTTAATCCTAATTGCTGGAGTCTGATATATTTTAGACTTTCAGCAAATATTTTTTGAATAAATTTTAAAATATCTCTTCATCTATTAAAGAGATCATATTCTTCTAAGACTACTGTGTTAGTTCTCTATTGTTGCTATTACAAATTACTGTAAACTTTAATGGCATTTGAAACCACAAATTTATTAATTTTATAATTCTATATAACTATACAGAACTGTAGGTCAGAAGTCTGACATGGACCACATGGGGCTAAAATCAAGGTGTCAGCAAGGTCTCATTCCTTTCTCAAGTATCTGAGAGGGATCTGTTTCCTTGCCTTTTCCAGCTTCTAGAGGCTGCCCAAGTTCCTTGGCTTGCGACCCTCTTTCTCCACTTTCAAAGCTGGCAAAGGTGAGTTGATTCCTTCTCACATCACATCATTATAATTTCTACCATCTTCACATCTCTCAGTATTAACTCTGGTCTTCCTGCCTCTTCTTATAAGTACCTTATGATAACATTGGGCCTACCCAGAGAGTCAGGATCATCACTCTAACTCAATGTCCCTAATCACATCTGCAAAGTCACTTTTGCCATGAACGATAATGTATTCACAAATTCTAGGGATTAGAACATGGACATCTTTGGGGGCTGTTTTTCTGCCAAGCACTCTGAGTGTATGTCAGTAGCTGAAAGCACCAGAGGTCTTTTCCTTGTAATTATACAGGGAAGTTGCTTTTTCGCTTAGCAAATGCAAGTGCTCAGGCTAAACCTGTCTGAGGTTTTAGCTCAAAGAGAAGTGGTCCATTCTTTAAGTTTACATTTCATTCCAAATGTGTAACCAGCAATTACTTTCTATAGTCCTATATTTATGGCCTATTACTTGAGATCCTGATACAGTAAATTCATAATGCGTTAGGTCATTAGACAATGACAGGGTTCTGTGTGGTACATGGCCAAGTTTTTGGAACTTGACCTAAGAGTCTCCTTTTCTCCCACTGCTAACGTTGCAATCTCTTATGAATCATTTTTTTTTTTTTGTCACTGTACCTCATTTGCTCATCTACAGATTGCATATGATCACTCAGTCTAATTCAACTGCTAGACTAATAAGATCACAATGAAAAATGTTCTATAAAGTGTAGAGCTCTCTTTCTATATATGGTATCTTTTTAGGTCTTCTCAAGGGGGCCC